>NW_027397068.1:79591900-79600112 GCF_003265705.2 Callorhinus ursinus
GATGAGAGTGGGGGGCTAGTGGCCCAGAGTGGAAGAGCCCCACAGAGGGGTTGAGTGTGGGGCTGTGGGTAGACTGCTTTGCTCCTGGCTGAGTGTTGCTGTCTGTAGGAACTGGCTTGCCCTGACAGGGGCAGTCACTCCGGGGTCAGCAAGGCCCCTGCTGGGAAAGCATCAGAAGGTAAAAGCATGGTTGGTGTACCTCCTCTGGAGAGAACCGGCCTGGTGACTGGATTCACCGGGATAGACAGGCCCTTTCCCGACAAGTCGACCTCCTCGGTTACTCGGGAGGCGTTCTGCGCAACTGTGGAGAATAGCAGCTCTTGACCGTGATGTTTGGGCTCGGCTCCTTCTCGGTGGCCCCAGCTGACATGGAGCACAAGCTTGAATGTGGAGACTGCACGTGTTCAGATTCTGCAGGAAACAGCGGGCTGCGCGGTGGCTGGGCTGACATCGGACCCCGCTGCCCATCCTCCAGGGCCATGCATCTCCTGTAGCTCAGGGGTCAGGCAGGCTGCAGGCTGGGACTGTCCTGCTCCAGGCTGGAGGCTGGCTGCCCCGCTGGTGTGGGTCTGCAGAGAATCCCATCTGGGACGTGCGTGTTGGCACAGAGGCTGAGGGACCTGCCCACTCGCAGGGCAGCAGATGTTCCAGGCAGTGCAGCTGGTCTGCTGCTGGCCATGTCCTGAGAGGGTCCAGGGCACGTCTGTGCACTGGGCCAGCACAGGGAGTGGGCGGGAGTGCATCCCCTGTGCCCGGGAAGGGTCTCCCTTGACACCGTCATCCTTCACTAGAAACATCCATCACTTAGGTTCCTCAGGTTGCTCTATGCCAACGGATGTATCTGAGTTTTATAGTGTTATTAGCAACCAAGGAGAGCTCATGAACCCCCTTCCAAAAAAAAAAAAAAAAAGCCAGCTAAAATTTGGTAGAAGTGGCAGTTTGGTCAAAAATGAGCATTGGGGATTTGGATTCATAATTATTGGATTTTGCAACTCTTATTTTCCTGGAGGAATTTCTCTGTTTTCCTACTGATATTTTCCTTTTCAATTTTCAATTCGTTCCTTCGTCCTGCCTTGTGCGCTTTGAAATTGCTTTTGGTGAAAAGCCAGAGAAACCCCAGCATTCAGGTTAGTTTGGGTGCTCTGAACGTGCAAACTGTTACCAGTGCCTTTCGTTTCCTTCATCTTTACTCACTACTTAGCAGTGCATGTTTTATTCTAAAAAAATCAGAGAAATTAAATAAAAAACAGATCACATGTGACTTTTTTCTTAGACATAATCAGACCCAAGTCTGTATCTTCCCCTGAAATGTTTCTGGGTGTGTACGCGAACACGTGCGTGTGTTATGACGTTTCACTACAAGATGGGGTCATAACCCATGTACTTTCTTTTTTTTATTTTAATTTTATTTTATTATGTTATGTTAGTCACCATACAATACATTATTAGTTTTTAATGGAGTCACCCATGTACTTTCTAATCATTCTTAATTTACGATATTACACAAGATTTTCCGTTTAAAGTATTGCAACTAAGATATATTATTGGAAAATCTGATCTAAATTTTCACTATTACAAAAAAAAAAGCAGAAAAGAAAAAAAATAACTGGAACCATGGAGAAATGATACAACCAGGAAAGGAAATATTTCTGAAAAAACATTCATAGAACATTACATCATTCCCTCATGATTCTCCAAAATGACCATTACACAGAAACTCAGCAGTTAAGAAATACTCATTTTTGACCAAATTCTCCCTTTCGAGAAAATTGCCACACTAGCTGCGTCCCTTCCAGACATACTGCCTGACAGACGAACTGTTGTCCGTGGGGTCGCCTGACCACTCAGTACCCGTTGTTACCAATGGCTTAAACACTCCCGACTGTCCGGGAACACCACGCCACGCGTGGTGGCTGAGGAACACTCACTCCTTTCCCCTCCGTGTTCGTCTCCTACTTCTACTGAGGGCCACATTGCCTCGCATGGCTCCGTGTTGCTGGGGGTGGCACTCTGTGCGGGCAGGAAGGGACGGAGGAGCCGGCGGGCAGGAAGGAGGGACTCCAGTGAGGAAGGCAGGTGCCGAGCGGCTGGACCCCAGCAGTGCCCGCGGGAGGCTGCTCTTCTACCACAGGCCACGTGGCGAGGCCACGGGGCAAACGCCATGCATCTCACACATCTCCCTACACCTTCCATCTCCCTCCAGGATTTGGAAAAATTACTTTGAGCCACACATGTTAGTTTCTTGTGATTTAAATAAAAAACCCAAAGATGTGGAAGAACCAGGGTAGCACACTGCCCAGGGCCTCCTGTCCTCAGGGGGAGTTCAGCGTGGGTGAGACAGGTCTCTGGTTTGTAGACAGTGCTTTGCAAGTTTTGGTAAAATGAAACATTCTTCTACAGTGGGACGTGAGCATTTGTGCTGTTAGAAAGTGTGGACACCGTGACATAAGCCGCTGCTGGTGATCTGTGCTGTTTCTCCGTGTGTGTGTTTTCTCATGTCAGTAAGGTTGCCAGTTGATGAGGCTTCCCTAAAGTGATTTTGGTCCCTTCCTGAAAAATTGTATTGAGACTTTCATTAGCTGGAGAGTATTTGGTTTTTAATAGTGTCTTTTTTTGTTTCCCTGTTAGCCCCTAGAGCTAATGCTGAAAGCGCTTCTAATAGACAGGTGAGTATTATAGTCTGAATCCTAGCATTAATAATTTGCCAGTTTAATTATAGACAATGAAAACTCAGTGTCCTGTAGATTTGGTAAGTAAAGTACCTTCCCAAAAAAGAAGCCATCCAGGAGAAGCAACCCGTCATACACACACCCCTGTGAGACCAAGAAGAGTCTTGCAAAATTCCATCAAAATCATCAACTTGAAGATTTTGTCTTTTTTTTGTTTTTCACTATTTGAAATTTCAATCATTTTGTTATTTTTGGAAAAAATTTCAAGTCCTGTTGTTTTGTGGAATTTTTTTTAAAACAATTATCCAGGGATTTACAATTTATTTCTTATAATTTGTTAAGGAAATTGCAGGGCATTCAGGTGAACATTTTCTTTTCATCTGGGGATCTTAATGAGACAAATCTTCTGCTCCAAAAGGGATTTCCAGTTTCCTGCCATGTGTGTTTACAAACATATTTCTGTGTTTCTGACTCCCGTATCTTTGCATGTGCAATTAAAGTAGATAATTATGCTGTCTCTCCCCAGCACCCCATGCCATACCCATCCAAAGTCGAGAATGTTTTCCAGAGGGTAAACAGTAGTGGATGCATTGCTCCCTCCCTCAAAGCCAAGGCAAAATCCTCCCTTCTTAGGACCACTCGCCAATTTGTACTTTATTTTGTCTGCACCTGTTTGATGTCAGGTCGACATTTCCTAAGGCGAGCCCTGTGTTTGTTGTAGGGTTTAAGTGGAGACCTCCAAAGCACACCTTGGATGTAATTTAAAACCATTTCATTAGGAACAATGTGTGATAGGGTTTTCTTTGTTTAGCACGTGTTTACAGTTTTAACTTTTAAATCCTACCACAAATCACTTACACTTTAGAACAGGGCAGGTCTGAAAGCTGTTACCCCAGCTGAGGTGCCCGCAGGTGGTTGTCATTACAGTGGTGACGATCACCACCCAGGCTCTCGACCGAAAGTAAACTCTGTTCAAGACACGAGCCTCCCTCGTCAGCTGTTTCCCAGAAAAAGGAGCCAGACAGTTTCTCCAGCTCTTTTTATGGTGTCCGGATGGATAGACTGACTTCCCCGCCGTTACTGTAAACTGTGACCCCGGGATTAAGTCCCTTGCGAAAGCAGCTGTGGCTTGCACGGGATAAAATAACGGAAGGCCGTGGATCTTTCTTTCTTTCTTTGTTTTTATTTTATGTCCGTTAGCCAATATATAGTACATCACTAGTGTTTGGTGTAGTGCTCAACGATTCATTAGTTGCGTCTCACACACAGTGCTCATCACAACACATGCCCTCCTTGATATGTGGATGTTTCTTTGAAGAGTAAAACATAGTACCAAGCACTGAAATCTTTCACTATATGAATAACCAGATAAGAAACATTGAACAAAGGGAAGCTAGGAGGGCCCAGGAGCTGGGACTGATTCAGAGAGCTAGCTGTCTTTCTTGAGGTCTCTCTTTCCCGGCAGGACTCAGACGGGACCAGAGCTGTGCCCCCACGCCAACGTGGATGTGGGCTAAAATGTCAGCCCCATCTCCTCCAACCGTTCTTTTTTTTTTTTTTTTAAGATTTTATTTATTTATTTGACAGAGAAAGGTGAGAGATAGCGTGAACTGGGGGGAGGGACAGAGGCAGAGGGAGAAGCAGACTCACCCCTGAACAGGGAGCCCTACATGGGGCTCGATCGCAGGACCCCAGGTCATGACCTGAGCAGAAGGCAGACACATGACCCACTGAGCCACCCAGGCGCCCCTCCTCCAACAGTTCTGAAGTGCTTCCAGAACTTCCAGGAATATGCTGGTGGCTTATCTTTATCCATAACAAATCAAAACAGAAATTCCCATTAGCTCAATGCAGGAGATATGCTCCTTTCTCTTCTGAGCACCTACTAGTATCTTTGTCAGGGGAGGAGAGCAAGCCCAGAAGCCTCCTAAAGGTTTAAGTGTAATTATTTTAAATACTGAAGCAAAAGCAGGGATCAATCGATATCATACAAATCGGTACACTTGGGAAAATAGATCTAGAAGATTGTAGATCGCTTTTCCTTTTCATTCCAAATTACTTTTAATTGGCAGTCAGGGTGCAGAATTCCAGTATTTAGCAAACTTTTCAAGTTGCATTTCTTCCTAGAGAGAGAGAGACTTGTAAATGGAACGGATGAAAAGAAAAATTAAAAATCAATGATGCCTTTATCAAACTTGAAGCATAAATTAGATTATTAAGATTATTTTGTATAACAAATCCAAGGAGACAGGAGACTGCACAGAACATTTGATGTACTGAATCTATTTAAAATATTTAAAGCAAATGCTAATTTTCTCAGCCAGTATGTTTTTCCAGATATTCCTGATCACTTGCGACAGAGGGAAATGTTGGAAGTTAATGTTTGCGTTGTGTTTTTATTAATCCTCACACCCCAAATTATCAAACCAGCACTCTTTCTTTTTGTGTCTTTTTTAAAATATTGCTTTTGCCCTGTTGACCATAGGTAGGCTTATGTCATCCACAGAAGGCAAGCCTCGGTCTTCACAGATGTGGTGTGGCAACTTCCTAATGATGTCTCTGTTTCTTTCTTTTTTTTTCAGCCAAGGAAGCAAGGATAGTGGCTCACACATTCAAGGCAGTCCTAGACATGTGGGAGACTCCCTCACCAAAAAGCAATTAAAAAAAAAACAAAAAACAAAAAAACAAAAACACATAGTATTTGCACTTTGTACTTTAAATGTAAATTCACTTTGTAGAAATGAGATATTTAAACAGACTGCTTTAATCTGTGAAATGGAAGGGCTTCAGAAAACTAATCACATACAATGTATGTGTCCTCTTTTGACCTTGGAAATCAGCACTTGGTGGAGATGTGTTTTGAATGGCTTTAAGCTTAATTTCTGTATCCTACACATGTTGACATAGTAGAAGTCTTAGCCACAGGCCCCGTGGTCCCAACCCTGTGCCTTCCTCCCCACCCAAGGGCAGTCACTCCTACTCACGCCACGTTCGCTTCCTTTGAGATCCGCTGTGCCCGCAGCATTTTTGAATCTATGTCGGAAGCTTCCGTAGAAGTTTGCCACCTGCTGCGGTCCTCATCATGCCGCTAACAAGTGCATGGATTTGTTTGTTTCTTGGGATTTTGTGTTAGTGTGTTTTGTTTTGCTGTCCAGAGATCTTGTTCACGCCATGAGTCACGCAACCACTAAGCCATCTGGTAACCAGTAGGAAAGCCATCTCTCCTGGTAGGAAAGACCATTTGTCCACCTATCTTTGATGTGCTGCTTTTCTTTTCCAAGCTTCTGTTTGAGCTTTGCCCTGGGCTCGGATTAATCACGCCGGAAAGTTTAGAGAATTACCCCGGCTGTCCAGAGGCAGCGTAAACAGGCAGTAGATTTAGTCCTAGTGTGACCACGTCTGTGCTTGTCTGCCCGGCTTCTTCTCTTACACATGACCATTACCCGTCCTACCCTGGTCCACTCTGGGGCCTACTGGAAGGTCAAACGATCACCTGAACCATTTTGGGATATCCTCCTTAGAGAAGGCTCAGCCTGCATAAGCTGTGCGCTGGACGCTCATCTTGGCGGCCAAGGACAAGTGCCTGCAGGCCCCAAGCTTCCTTCTCTCCTGATGGCCTCAGGAAATTTCGCCTGAGTGGTGCTTGTGAGAACAGGGTCAGGAGCCGAATGCCCACGCTGTGAGCAGCAGGACTGGCCTGTAGGCACACCCAGCGGGCACCAGCGAGCCGTCCCCGGGCTCGATGGAGCCATTTGGAGGATGGGCCGAGGGCTGTGTGGGCCAAGCAGTGATGCTATTTCAGCTCCAAATAACCTTCATGGCCCCAAATTCCCTAACACACGTCGTGTAAAATGATCTCTGTGCATATGCATGAAGATATTTTATGAGGCTTCTTACTTATTTAAACTGTGCAAAAGTAAAACCCGAAACCTTCGAGCCACAAAACCAGCTTAAGTGTGTGTCATCATTGTTTAAGAAGCAGCTATGATCCTAAATTTATTGGATAATCCTTTATATTTCTGAACTTTGAATTTAATCATTTTTCTTAGATTCAAATAAAATATATGCTATCAAAACTCTGCTTACTGTTTTCTTTCTGGCAGAAGACAGCCTCTTAGAATTGCTGAGTCTTCAAGCTGTCTACGTCATGAGGCAAAGGGCTGGAGTGAATGAATCCTGGCTCTGCCCCTCGGCTGTGTGACTTGGGACAAGCTACTTCCACTTTTTGTGCTCTAGTCCTGCTCCATAAAACAGGGAGGGTGGCGGCAGGCACCTCCGGGTGAAGATTATGTGAGTGGGGTTGTGCGGTGCTGAGGGCCTGACACACAGGCTGTAGTTTTGGGCCCTATCATGGGAAGCAGTCACTCCCTCACCGAGTACTGACTGAGCACTGAGTACTGACCAAGGACTGACTCACTCACCTCCTACTGCCAGGTGCTACGGCTGACGGCAGACAACATAAGGAACAAAGAAGGTCCTTATTCAGAGCCGTTGCCACTCACGCGGTCCCACAACCAGAAACCTGACGGCGGCTGTCGGCCCTCCCTTTCTCTCCAGGCCCGGTGTCCCATCCTAGGCCAGGCTCTTACGTTTCAGCTGGACCGTTGCAGAAGCGTCTTAAGCAGTCATGCTTCCCTTAGAATTCTCTCCTCCCTTCTGAGAAGTTTTTACTCTTGCACATTTTTCTCTACTCAGAAAAGAGTCATCTTTTAAAACTCATCTTAGCAAGTCAGCTGTGCAGTCAAGACCACACTGGAAATGGAGCTAGGGGAAACACAGCCCTGAGGAAATGCTTGTGGGTGGGGTGGGGCCTGGACCGGGTTCTGGAGCAGGGAGGAGAGCATACGGGGTTCACGGGAGCTGAAAGAGCTCAAATAACGGCGGGCAAACAGGAGAGTCAAGGTGGGCCCAGAAGGTGGTGAGCCGGTGAGCGTGGGCTGGAGCAGACGGTTCTTATTGTAGAGCATAAAGATTTCAAAATCTAAAACAGAAATCTCTTTCCTTTACAAACCTAGTGCGGCTGCTTTCAGCGATAGATGCCTCCCTCCCCAGCTCTGCTCATGTTTAAAAATGGTCTCCTGCATCCTTGTCAAAAACTTCCAAGTTAGGGACTTTTTAGAAGTGTACTGACTGACTTACACATCAGGCCCATGAATGTTACACCTGGAATTTTTTAAAGTTATCAGGTGAAATGCATCAGCTTTTTTTTAATCAATGTGCAGAAATGACTGACATAATCATAAACTGCCAAGGAGACAGAGACATCATGCAAGCAACAAAGCTGCCCCAGAATGTACGAATGCATGTGGCACTAAGGGCAGGGCCTTATGGTGGTGATGGTGGTGGTGGTGATGATGATGATGGTGTTGATGATGGTGATGATGATGGTGGTGATGGTGGTGATGATGGTGGTGGTGGTGATGATGATGATGGTGTTGTTGATGGTGATGATGATGGTGGTGGTGGTGATGATGATGATGGTGTTGATGATGGTGATGATGATGGTGGTGATGGTGGTGGTGGTGATGATGATGATGGTGTTG
>NW_027397068.1:79600212-79741473 GCF_003265705.2 Callorhinus ursinus
TGGTGATAATGGTGATGATGATGGTGGTGATGGTGGTGATGATGGTGATGATGGTGATGATGGTGGTGATGGTGATGGTGATGATGGTGATGGTGGTGGTGATGATGGTGATGATGGTGATGGTGATGATGGTGATGATGGTGGTGATGATGATGATTGTGTTGATGATGGTGATGATGATGGTGGTGATGGTGGTGATGATGGTGGTGATGGTGATGATGATGGTGGTGATGGTGGTGGTGGTGATGATGATGATGGTGTTGATGATGGTGATGATGATGGTGGTGATGGTGGTGATGATGGTGGTGGTGGTGATGATGATGATGGTGGTGATGATGGTGATGATGATGGTGGTGATGATGATGGTGATGGTGATGATGGTGGTGGTGGTGATGATGATGATGGTGTTGATGATGGTGATGATGATGGTGGTGATGGTGGTGATGATGGTGATGATGGTGATGATGGTGGTGATGGTGATGGTGATGATGGTGATGATGATGGTGATGATGGTGATGGTGATGGTGGTGATGATGGTGATGATGGTGATGGTGATGGTGATGGTGGTGATGATGGTGATGATGGTTTTCTCCCTAATCACACAATAGTACATAAACCGAAATTGTAAAAAGCATTTTTAACTAATTAGATATTTAGCCATTTTTGGTATTTCCTCACTCTAAAAAGTTATTTTAGCCATCTTTACTGATATGCTGTGAGCAAGCCACTCTAAAACTCAGGGCTTAGAACAGCCCCTGTTTATTCCTGTTTATGCTTTTTGTGTTGGCTGGGGTTGGCAGTCCAGTCTGGGCTCAGCTTGATTCTCCCGTATGCATCACACTTGGTGCAGGTCTGCCCCATTCCCTCACCTTCTGGGGACTTGTCGGTCATCAGGGGCATGTTCCTGCATGGTTGTGCGTGAAGCACAATAAACCCAACCACACAAATGCATTCAGGCCTTAGTTTGTGACCTGTCTGCCCATGTCTACATGCCAGCGCCCATCCCATGGCTCAGAGCGAGTCACAAGGCAGGGAAAGGCATGCTGCCCACCAGGAGACCATGGCAGGGTGTGGATACCGGGCCCTACTTACATAGGGAAGACCGGCCACCTGGACCACAGTCCAGCACACAAGTGGACATGCACCTCTTGCTAGCAATGCTCAGCGTCCAGTGGCGCAGCTGAACAGGTGCGGCAGAAGGGGATGCGTGTTAGTGTGCCACATCCGACTGAGCCAGAGCACAGACCATACTGTACCAACAGAAGGGAATGCCTCACCATTTACTGACAAGGTGACCTGTTTGGTGTAAAACAGGCGTTCAGTTGATGGCATTATGAACTCAAACATGTGTTAGGACTGTTTTGTATCAAGGCGTTCTGAATCCCCTCCTCAGAAAAGCATCAAGGACAGGGAAACTTGAACCTGAAACCCCGAGCAACACATATCGGGGTAAACATGGCAGGTCATTCCTACAAAGGGAAACTCCCTCAGGACAGAAATATGGGAATTTTATCCTGGGGTTTGACTTCATTTATAAGAAACGGAATAGAAAGCCAGGTCACGGTGTTGCAGGAGGCATTTTCCTCCCGTCACGAGCAGATGGACAGACTCCACATGGACCAGGCTGACGCAGTCAGCCCCCTCGGGGTCGTTCTGCCATCCCAGTGTGAGGCTAGCTCCGGCACGTTGCCACCGGGCCCCCGCATCTGCGTGTGTGCCAGGGGACACTGCGGGGGCGGAGGGCACAGGCACAGGCTTGTGCCTGCTGAATGTAGCATTCACAGCTCCCTGGGCCCATCCAGTAGACTTCCCATGAGTGTCCTTCTGCCGACATCTGTCTTCGGCATCCCTGGCTTCAGACTTCTAGCCGTGCATTTGCCGCTGGGGACAAAATGGGAGTTCTACTGGAAAAGCCGAGGGGGAAGGCGTCAGCAATGTTTGCCTCAGCCACCCTCTGATATTTAATGGTACACCCATAATAACCTTTATTCCGTCTTATATACTTTACGTGAAATAAATACTTTCTTTTTTGCCTATTTTCTCTGGACGTCTGGAGGTTAAGTACTGATAAAGTTGACAACTTAATTCAATTCATGTGTGTTTCCTAGCAGAAAGGTTTTATACTTCTTGTTATGAATTTTTTAACTTCAGAACAAATATTCTGTTTCCCTGAATTAAAGTGGAAATTATGCTCAGTGACTATATTGTTTCTTTGTTGAAAAGATGGAATTTTTATATTCCCTACCAGCCTGTGTTTATATCACCTTTTCAATTAACTGTGGCTACTGTAGTTAAGAGGAAAGGTGCCTTTTTATTGCTTCTAAGGATCTTGTAAGTGTGCCTTGGGGTAAGACTCTGAATGTTTTAGTTTAAAGGTACATATTCATGATTCTCTGAGTATTATAATAGAAGAACTCAGTTTTATTACTTAAAATATGGTGAGCCTTTTACTTTTTCATCGAAGAAAATGATCTTTCTAATTTGGCTAGTAATTTTATTAACTGAGCCTTGCTCTAATAAAAGAAACATATTTCTAAAAAGTAAGATAAAAGAAGCAATTTAAGTGTGTTTTAAAATGGAGTTGGGATTTGGTTTGGTAGTCAGTTTTTCTTTTAATGTTGAAAGAAATAGCACCGAGGAGATTAAGAGTCCATATATGGTGATGACACTGAGTAATGTGTAGATTTGCAGGATAGCTCTGCTGTATGCCTGAAGGTAATATGCCACTGTGTGTTATTACGCTGAAATAAAAAACAATTTAAAAAAGAAAACAGCATTTTTGATTGCTGGTCCCGCTCTGATCAGAGCGGGGCAGGTCTAAGCTGGAGTGGCATCTGCACCGGACATCCCTCCCATGTTGCATCTGAAGAGTCTCTGCAGACAGCAGCTTCCGGACGTTCTGACACCGGACTACATACTCACTGAGCCTCCCGTTAAACTCCTTCTCCAGTTGGCGAAAGAGGGATGAAATAGAAGCAGGATGTGCCCATTGCAATCTTCAAGCCTGCACTGGAAGGCAGTTCTTCCTGGGAGCCCCGCTCACGTACCAGCATTTAATTGGAGCAAACCAGAAACACTGAAGCCCGGTGACGGCGTCCCTCCTGAGCACGCCACTGGTGTCTTGTCAGGTCCTCCAAGCAAAGCCTGTACTCAAACACTTACCATTCCTCAAAGCACACAATAATCACATGAAAGAGGCTCTCAGAAACTACTCTGTGGACAGATCAAGATGGCCTCAGGATTCCACAAACATTTTCAGTAATAAAGGTAAGACTACGTCCTCTGCTTCATCCCCGTCTGCTGGGATTTAGTGTAGTTATCTTTGATTTTTCCAAATATATGTGCCCAGAAAATAGGTCTGTTGAGTGAACCATTTAGAAATAAATTCTATGTCATTAATTACAATGATCAAGATATGTTCCGGAGACAGGAAAATAGTAGTCACAGAAGATTGGAAACTCTGGAGAGGAAGCTGCTCCGCGAGCACGAGCCACTGAAGTCCTAGCCCGGTGAGAGGGGCGTGGCGGCTTCCTGCCGCGGGTCATCCCCCCTCCAAGGTCGGTGACCCCGCATTGTCACAGAGTCACATCTTGTGACATCATTCCCACTTCGCAACGGCTCTCCACATTCGTCAGTCACTTTGATTTTTCTTTCACCAAATTTTGAACAATCTCACCTGTTTTTCATTTCTAGAAGTTGCTATTTTTGTGTTTTTGTCTGGATTGCCTGCAAGGTGTTGCTGGGGCTCAGGTGTAATTCACTAGATGCCCGTAAGGGCCTTTGGGAATTCCTCATATGTAAGATTTGCTAAGAATTCATCCACCCACGATTTCTTCCTTTAAGTCCAAGAATCCACATGCCAAGTGTATCTATAAAGGATGTACTTCTAAAACCATACATCACACTTTTAGCAAACACCAATGATGTCATTAAATTCGGTCATGATTGATTATGTCACCATTTCAGGATATTAGATTTACCAAAGAATTTTCTGTATTTTCAGGGCTCACATCAAATAAATACCTCCTTCGTAAGTAAATCCATGTATTTTCTTCCCAACAAGTTTATTTTCATTATCTTCAGGTGTATCTTAGTTAACAACAACTTTTTCTTTTGGTTTTTGTATTTTTCATATGCTTACCCTGACACAGAAAGGCCACTTGATAAATTTGCAGCGGGCATGCTATTTTTCATGTTCTTTAGTCTCTCATGCTTGAAAAAAATGTAGGAGAACTTATCTTTTCGTTTAATGCTAAACACACGCACGTTTTGCAGAGCCGGCTTCTTTGGAGACTGGGGCACGGGGCTGTATCCCATCTTGTTGATGAAATGCACATTGAGTATTAAAAGCAAAACCATTCACGAAAATAAAACTCGGAAAGGAGGAGCTTTTAACAATCCCAGATGGCTACCTTTAGAGTGCAGAAAAGCCCCATAGATTAATACCTTCTGGCAGAGAGCCCAAAGTACTCTTATTTGATTATAAATTGGATGCGTTTTCAATCAATTAGAGACAGACTCACACGTGCTGATCGGGCGGTGGATCGCACTCACACAAACTCAGGGCACCTCTTCTGGTTACCATTCCAGGGGCTTACTGCCAACGTTCCCAGGAGCGTACCAAGGACGCTGGGTGTACTTCTGGCCTATCTTTGTCTTTTACAGAATTCTCTCCTTGGAAACTTTTCTCGTAGAGCAACGTGGCACAGGCTCACCTTTGCTGAAAGCTAATCGACGATCGATTCCATTTTCAAAGAGAAGGTAGTAGAAGTTGTATGCGATCCTTCCCGCAGGTGGGCAGTTGATTTGAGGAGGGCGGTGTGTGACCCTGTGGAATGCTCTAGTAGTCTGTGAGCCTGGGCAGGCTATTAGCCTCTCTGGACTTCAGGTCCCCCCCTGGAAAATGAGAACATTAACGTCCGTCTCATGGATTACAGAACAGCGGGTTCCAGTGGGAAAGTCAGGGCTGTCCCGGCTGCTTACAGCCTCCACGCCCCACCCCTCCTCCGCACAGGAGTGCTCCTGAGGACCCCACCTCCAGTTCCCTGCCGTCTCCCCCAGCGTGGTGCCCATGTCATCCTGGGCTCTCACTCACCCCCACTGACGACTTTAGCACCTGGCTCACAGCTTCGCTCTGCCAACGCCGGTCCCTGCTTGTTTCTGCCGTGAGTCCTTCCTCCTCCATAGTAGTCACCCTCCTGGAGACACAGGGGAGACAGCTCTCGCCCACACCCCTAGATCCAGGCGACCATACGTCCCTGGTTCCCAGAAATGCCCCTCAGCCCCCTGAAAATATCCTACGGATTCATCCCACCCCTCGGCCACTTGCGACCTAACGTTCCGCCCTCCATGGCTTGTCCTTAGAATCACCCCTTTGCAAATGTCCTCAACTCGATGACAGCATTCTGCCTTTGTCAGGCAAAACTGCAGCACCGAGTGAACCCAGGAACCGAGGTCCTCTGCTCTCACACCCACGCAGTAGATTGCGGTTGGAGAAAAATTACAAAATTATGCCAATTCACGTCACCGTTTGGTTATACCGGGTTGTTCTCTCTTGACTTTGTCTCTCATTTACGCCAGGATGATGCCACATCTTCTCCTGGGTCCCCAGCCACTCCCTTCACTTTCCCGTCTCCTTCCCTGGCTCCCAGCCCCCACCCTGAACACCTTCAGCTGCTCAGCCTCTCACCTCACGGCTGCAGGCACAGTTTCCTCCTTCCCCATCACACAGATCTCTGGGACCACATGCCCCCTCTCCTTCCCCGTGGTTCAGCGGAGACAGGATGTGCCTTTTCCTCTCTTTTAGCAGGTGATGCTCTCTGTGCAACATCCCTTCCCTCCACGGACCCCGCTGACGCTCAGCGCCCTTCCTCCTCGGATCCTGGTGTCCTCCTCTCAGCTGCACTAAGCACTCAGTCTGGGCTTCCACGTATGGATCTTGGGGGGACACAGTTCAGTCCATGATAGGTTCTCCATGTGGACTACTTGGGTGTAAACACATTCAAGAAGTGAGAAGTTACGAGTAAACTTGGGAGGGCCAGGTGAGACCCTTGGGTAACATACTGTAAGGAAGTGAATACAAGTTGGAGGAGGAGGTGAATGGTGCTTGCACTCTGCAGCGCCGATGGGTAATAGGGACAGTGTGGAGGTTGGAGAGGGGCCAGACGAGTGAGGAGGGTCGAACACAGACGACGCAGGGTTGAATGTGTGGAGAGAACCCGCTTCCTTATGAAGCCCTTCAGGCATTCCTGGAGACTTTTCCTCTCCTCCAGGTGTGCGTCGGACTCCCACTCGCCTTCATAGTGACATACCGTCTGTAGTAAAGACCAGCTCTTAGTCCCCATGAGATGCACGCAGCCCAGGTAACATGTAATGAGAAATTAAAGGAGAAACCAACATACATTTCCGAATTAATAGCAGATCTCAGCAGAATGAGGAAATCTGAACCACGACAGAGATGAATTTCTCTTTGTAAGTTTTATAAATTAAGACTTTAAACAAAACTTAATTCCATAATATCTTTTTTTCTTTTATTCTCTATACCAGGAGATCCTTTGAAGATTTGGCGGATAGAATACATTTTATGTATTTATTTAGCAAACACATTGATGGTGAAGGAAATAGCAAAGTGTTCACTTTTTTTTTTCTTTTTGGTGGTGGTTGAAAGATTTTGGTGTGCTGTAGCTAAGAAAAATAAATATTTCTTAAAATAAAAGCAGAAGTTCCTGCATAACTCACTTTTATGGCAGAGATACCCTGGGTGGACTTTGCGGAAGCCAACAGCAGGTGAATGGCCACACAACTGAGAGCTTGCTCTGCTGGAGACTCTCGGCACCGAGGCTCGGGGACCCTGTGAGCAAGACATTATCTGTATCAGTGGTCTTTCCCAAATCACTCTTTCTCTGCCAATACCAAACCCAAAGACTCCTTCAGCCCCCAAGAAGCTCCATCCCTTTCTGGAGCCCCTCTGCTCCAGGAGGCCGAGCCTCAGCTTCTGCATCTGCAAACTGCGCCCAGACTGGTGCGGCCCAGGTGGATTCAATGGGACGTGAGGCAGACGGCACTTGGGAAAATAAATGGCCCCCATAACTACACAAATACAAACAGCTGGGATGATTTATGCCCGCTGCCTGCTGACTGACCACTCGATACTCAAAATCTCATGATGAACTTGCCCTGCGGGCATATGGGGAAGTTGAGGTCAGGGCGTGGGGCCCACGGCTTCCACGGCTCACATGGCGAGGCCAGATGGCAGAACTTGAGCTCAAGTCCAGTCTGTCTGACAGAAAAGTCCGTGATGTGTTAGGATCTTGCCAGCAGCATCAGGGGAAAGTTAAGACTCGAAGAAAGAGCCCGTCTCTGGGGAGCCTGCACCTCACTGTGCAGAGAGCAGGGGTAACCCGCTAACCAGCACTCAGCCGCTGCGGGAGGGGTCCCAAGGCCCCGTTAACTGCAAGGCCAAGCAGAAGAGACTCGGTTTCTCGCATGCTTCCGCAAGCCCCCGAGGCTCAGAGCTGACGGGACCTGCACCCATGCAGGCGACAAATGGACTCTCTGGACAGTGGCCCCCAGCCCTTGGAGCTGCCTCCTGCCCTCGCTCAGCTGCTGAAGTGCACCTGCTGTTCCCATCCGGAGCTTAGTGGCTGGTGTAACTCGTGCTGATTCTTTGATTCAAGCACATGCCTTATGACTACAATAGAAACAGTTAAAGATTAAAGACATTTTTGTGTTTAATTAAGAAAACTCTTCTGAAAGAAAGGATTTTTATTGTGTAAACCATTAACTCAGCCTTGCCTTATCCCTGTTCCCCATGGGTCCCTCCTGCTGTTTCCAGTCTCTGGACTATGTTTGAATGGTTGTCAACTATTCACATTTTCTAATAAAGTGAAATGTGCTTCCTGGTGAAACTCCTGTTACATCACTATATTTATTATTTTTCTTAACTTGAGGAATACGGCAGGTCCCGCCTGGTTTCATCTCCCTGAAGTGTTTACAGACAGGGGGCATTGCCACATGGGAGAAGTTTCGCCAGAGAAGCAGGGAGTGTCAGACGTTTCCCGATGAGAATGGCCCAAGTTCCAAGAAGACAGGAGCACCTCCTCCCAGTGTGTCCATGAGCCATGAAGCCCGCGTCCTGCCATCTGCAGTGTCCTTGGCACGCAGGCCCCGCGGCCCTGCTGCATCCCCGGGCCACTCAGCCTTCAAGTGCAGTTCAAGCTCCACCTTTGAAGTTGCTCTCTGTGCAGCAGGCTGTGTGTAGCCTGGCATCTTGCACAGGGATCTGTTAGCACCCAGCTGAGTTGAGTGGATCCGTCTGTCCCTGGTAAAATTGGGAAGACCATCAAGACTATCATCTCGTTATGGATTTCTAACAGTGTGTTCCTTGCCTCCCCTCCGGACACAGTGATCAGGTTCGAGTTTTCTCATTCTTATTGTTCTCAGAAACGTCCCTCAATGTAAGTCCACTGGGTTTCCATAATATCTCTAACTAAAAACAACCAATTGAACTCGAGGCTGAAGGCAAGCACAAGTCATACAAAGCACAAATACTCTTGAGGGTTCTATCAAAAGCTGCCCTGTATTATGGGATCACAAGAGAAAAGACAATGAGTTCCATATTTCTCTGCCCTGGAATTCCTTAAAACATGCAAATGTAGAATGAGTGCTCATTGACAGCTGCGATTGTTTTAAATGTAACTTTGTTTTTGGTTGACATCAATACTCCATGTACAACGTGAAGCATACGGCTTGAGTTATCACATGAGCGTTAATGCGTGTTTCTCTTAGGTCTATTTTTATGTTTAAATGCTCTCCAAAAACCTCATGTGCTGCTAAAGATCCAGAGGTGAACTAATAATAATGGTCGCCCTATTGCCTTGAGATTTTATTTAAACATTTAAGTGGGAGGGGTAGCACAAGAATTGTAAAAAAAAAAAGGTCAGGCAGCCTCAGCTCAGCTAAGTTAAAACATTCAGATTTTCACTGGCTCTCTTCTGCAGATGCTACACGCTTGGGATATGGGATTCCCATCAGAGGGCAAGAGTCAAGGTTACAATTACTTTCTTTTAAATGGATGAAAGGAATTAGTGATGGAAAGGGTTTATTAGTAATTTCATCGGTTCTTCCATTGAGCTGGTGTTTAGCCATGAAGAATGTCTTGGATCTGCCCTTTACTTAAGCCAGGGTTGGGATAAATGTGGTTAAGTGTGATGTGTTATGTATAGTCAAATTCTTTATTCATCAGAAGAGTGTGTTCAGGGGCCTCTGGGTGGCTCAGTCGGTTGAGCATCCCACTCTTGGTTTTGGCTCAGGTCATGATCTCAGGGTCGTGAGATCAAGCCCTCCATTGGGCTCTGTGCTCAGTGTGGAGTCTGCTTGAGATTCTCTCTCTCCCTCCCCCTCTGTCTCTTCTGCTCATGCTCTCTGTCTCTCTCATAAATAAATAAATCTTAAAAAAAAAAGAGAGTGTGTTCAGAATTACAGGAACAGAACAACTTCACAGGTCCTTGTGGGTGTAGGAGGGAGACAGGCATCTGCTATCCATGGGCAGTGAGAACCTCTCTGCCCCAGAGGCCATCAGCTTGGGGGAGAGGAGAGCAATATTCGGGGCCTCAGACCCCTTCCAGGGTGCACAGCAACTGCCCCTGTCACCAGAGTCTCTCATCACTTACAGGTCGGGAAAAATCCACATCTGGGCCCGGATCTCTGATTGCATGCATGGCCTGCTGCGTGGGACTGCTCTGTGTCTTTGTGTCACTTTATTCCATGGTTTGGAGAAGGGGGTTTCTGTGGACACATCCGGTGATGGGCTCTCACGGGTCAGCGGGGTAGTGACAGCTGCTCGGGTCCCAGGACCCCTTGGCCCAGTGCTGAGGTCGCCAAGGTGGGCTGGTTCCCATGAACACAGCTCCACACACCAAGGGCAGGTCCTCTGTGCCTCTCTGTCACAGGAACGGCCCCACCTACTAGAGGTGGGACCTGGGGCTTCTGGGTAACCCTGAAGCCACCAAGGGCCGGAGCAGGTGGATAAGTGGCCAGTTGCCTCAACACAAAGTGGAGCAATTCTGAGGACACAATTTCACAAGATTACCCAGGGGTCCTCAGAATTCACACACTGTGGCCTCCCTCCCTACCCCTTGCCACTTTCCCCACTTGTCACTTGTTTATGGGGATCCCTCCTCCACTCTTGGTGGATTACTCCCATCATTTGAGCTTCCCTGGCTTCTTTGGCTCAGACGAGCTCATCGTCCATGGGGGCGCTGAGGGTGGGGGCGTCTCAGCATTCATGCAGCAGAGATGGTGCAGGAGCAAAATAGGAAGGGGATATACTCCTCAAGGAAATAAGTCTGAATTTGAGGGGTGTGGATTTTCTTCCTCCAAACCCCCCTTAAGGCTGTTGTGGAGAGAGATTGCTTTTAGAGCAGAAGTACGGTCAACAGGTTGTGCGAGCACATACACGTCCTCTGTGGGCATGATGTCGACATGTTAGGGATCGTGCTGCAAAGACGTCCTTCCAGCTGAACTTAGAAACTCAAGAAAAAAAGACTTAAGGACCCTAAAATGCACCATCAATCCCAAATGCTTCCCGGGACTCACATGTGAACATCATCGTAGGAAACACGCTGGCCCCAGGCTGGCATGTTCTCCATGACTGTTTTAGTTAGGAACATGATGTCGTCCCCAAAGCAGACTCCGCAGCCCCAGCTGGCCTTGCATCTGGTGCACGACAGGCTGGTCAGCGCCCATTCAGAGAGCAACACAGAAGCTCCTCATAAAGTGAGAATGTCACCCAATTGCCCCGATCCTTCCAGTTCTGACTCTGGTGTATCTTCAGAGGCTCTTTCAAAGCCGTGAAGGGGGTCTAGTTGGTGGGTGAGGTCTTGGGACAAGTGAAATAAACCCTCATAAATACTTGATAAACATGAGCTACTTCATCCAGCTGACAAGAGGTGTTATGCGTCATGAAGAGAAAGCCTATGTACCAGTCTCTCCCGCTCTCAGTGTGAACCGGGCTCCTCACGTGTATTCATGTGAGAAGAATTTTAATTGTCACTTGGAAGCTAAACTGCATCGGAAATGTCAAATTCCAGTGCTTTATTAAGGTTTGCATTGCTTCTCAGAGATTGTGGCTGGGCTGTGATACCGCCTTGATTGAACCTTCTGGTCGACCTCATTGATCCCTGGTCTTCTATGATGGCCACCCAGGTTCCAAGCAAAGTGCAGAGCACATCCTGGGGAGTTTGCCCTCGTGACTCTGCTAGGGGAGGGGCATCCAGGGGAGTCCAGGAATGTCTCCGGGGAAGTGCCAGCTGTGTGGACCTAGCAGGTGGCTAGCAGCTGGTTCAGCCACAGTGGTGGGTGGGGACATCACACACGAAGGGTCTCTGCCTAGAGCTGCACTAATTCAACAGTCGACAAGCACCTGTTGCCATCTCGCTGGGGAGGACCTAACACAGTGCCTGAGAACTATTCACAAAACCCATGAGGAAGAGTGTCTGTCGAGCACAGATTGTGCCATATGTTGTCACTGACAGTTCTGATGGGTGCCCAGGGGACCCTGGCCCACCTCCAGTCCAGTGGGATGCCGTTGGTGGTCCAGTGGGCGTGGCCCAGGAAGAAGTGGGGGGGGCACAGGCAGACAACAGAAATAACACATAACTTGGTATTTGCGGAGTGCTTGGGCCTATTACTTCCTTTTTCAAGTACTCTCATCCAATTCAATAGTGAAGCAGACTGCATATTCTTATTTGCATTTTTCAAATGAAGAGATTCAGGGCTTGTTGAGTTTGATTTATTTGTCCAAGATCCTGGAGTTAAAAATCAGGGCATCTAGGACTCAACCCCAAGTGTTCTGTCTTGAGATCCTCCACCTCTGGGTGTCCAGGTTAATATGGGCACCACAGCCTAGGGTGCTGGGTCTCAACTTCGCTACCTCCATGTCTGTGGATGCTTCCAGAGCTCCTCGGCAGCGCAGCCATACACATTACTAAGGACAGAATTTGCAGTGGAGTGCACCGCAGAACTCTAACAGGAAACCCCCTAGGGATCAGAGACATAAACTCACCAGAGTTTATTTGGAGTAAAAATCCCTTTTTTTTGCAAATGAGATAAAAAGGAAGAGAAAAAGCACCTCTGTCTGTGTGAGGCACCTTCATATATGTGATGTATTACATTGATTTCTGCTCCTCAGCCCACTTGTCCCTGGGGGATCCTTGTTTCTTGCCCACTAGGCCACACAGAAAACTGGAATTTGATGATGGAATTCTCAGCTATTTGTGGAGAATACCATCCGCTTGTGCACAAAAGTTGTTTCAAACCTCGTGAGTTCAGAGTTGAAATATGCAGGATTTTGAGCTAATTGTTTTTCTGAGCATAAGGTCCTGACTTGGGGAAAACAGTTGAAAGTTCGAAAACTTTCAGACATAAGATAACCATTACAAAGCAACGTTAGATAAGTTTCAGTAAGAATAAGAGAATTAGAAACATATGAGTCATACTTTCCTTTAAAGCCCTCTTTCATGGAAAGAACCTACTGAATCCAAACTACATGAAGCGACATTTAGGGAGAAAAATAGTGACCACCCCACCACGGCTCCACATGGGCCATGCAAACAGCAGTGTTTAGAAAGTGCCTGACAGTCATCCCGGAGCCAACGTGACTCAGCTCAGGCCGAAGTGGGCCAGGCGGGTTTGGTGCACACACACACTACCTCTCCGCGACTTCCCGAACTTCCAGCCAGAAAAGATACCTTGCGATTCTCAGAGGCGGTGACGAAGGGTGCCAATAGCTACCAAACGAGAATCGCATGCAGGCTCTCCGTCACCCGGACACATTATGCAGCCCACTGAGATTTAACGACTTCTTTGGGGTGCTTTTCCTTCTGTCAAAGGCACAAATATGTTTTCTCAGTCGATGGCAGTCCCGTATAAAATTGCTCCACAGCTCACAAAACATATTTAGAACAGCAGAATGAAAATAAATAAGTCAGAAAACGGTGCAAATAGAACATACCTTTAAAAGCAGCAAAAGCCTAGGATGAGGTTGGGGAGCTGCGTGTGTGCGGGAAGGCGGCTGCAGCCTGCTCTTTCCACTGATGCGACACACGCTTCTCTGTGCCCGGAGGGAACCACCAACCCCAGCCGCGCACAGTGGGTCAGCGGGGAGCACCGCACCCAGGCGGCCGAGCCCGGAGCCAGACGCCCCGTGAGGGCCGGGCGCTTGGGTCCCACCGATTCCATCTCTGGCTGGGAAACCAGAGGCTGAAAGAAGTAAATCTGACGGTTGATGCCATCGTCTGACATACTGGGATGGACGCTGAGCTCACTCACTTTCTTCTCGTCCAGTATGTGCCCTGACGGCCACTCGCCCCTGGAGTGACCTGGTGCTGGCATCACACTAATCCCGATAACTCGTGGTTCCTCAACCACTCAGTTGCAAGTGTTGTGCAATGGAGTGTGATCTCTTCTGAGCAGATGATCAACACAGGAGCGTGCCGTCTGGCTTCCGAGCGCGTGCATGGTGATGCTGACATTGACCCCAAACCGTTCCGCTGCTGTTGGCAAATGCAGCGTGTACGTAGAACCACCTTGGCCTTCGTCAGGACCTCCTTTCTGCCCCGGTTTTTCTCTTCTTCCTTTTGACATTAGTGTTTATTTTGCATTTTATTTGTTTACTTTTTATTTTGAAATGACTTCTAACAGGAAAGTTGAGAGGGCAGCACATAGACCCCTCCCTGCCCTGACGCTTCAGTGCAATTCTTCAGTTGTTGACTTTTTTCCACGTTTGTCTTATCTGGCTCATCGCCCTCCTACACACACACACACACACGCACACACGCACACACACACGCACACACACACACAACACATGTGTGCGCACTCACACCCTTGAGCGAAGGCTGCAGACGTGATGTCCCGGCGCTCCTACGCACTCACTCCACATTGCCAAAACAAGGACACTCACCCACTGTCAGACCACCTACAAGCTGACACCAGTCAGACCACCATGTAACCCACGGGCCCCACTCAAATTCTGCGGGTGGTTCCAGTGGGTCCAGCCAAGCAGAAGAACAATAGAAGGACTGCTTTCTGTCCGCACGCTGCCCCCGCCTGGGTTTCCTTCTATCTGGAACAGGTAGATGTCCCTTTTCTTCCAGGACCTTGGACTGGTGTTCGTGGCTTCTGTAGACGTACCCAGCAAGTGGTGTATTTAAGGAGCTCGTTTCTCGTTCGCCTTTCAGCCTGAGGCTTGGTCTCCCCCCTACTCTGGCGAGGCCACTATCACCGCGAGCCGTGCCCATGTGTCCTCCCTCCCGCGGCCGCCCCCTCAGGGTCACCGCTCCAGCAGCCCCTCTGTTTGTGTCACCTCCGCCCTGTGCCACGGCCGCTGCTCACACCTCCGGAGCCGCGTTGGGAGGCGGGATGTGCTCGGCCTGCTCTGCCCCTCTCTCCTCTCTGCAAGGGGTGTGTGCCTCCCTCCAGCTTCCCAGGGCTGCGGTGACAGAGCTCCACGACCTCGTGGCACCAAACAGCCTACACTCTCTGGCAGCCGCGGGAGGCCCGGCGCGGGCTCCGGGGGGCACAGGTTTCGGGGAGCCTGGGTTGCAGGCCCCCCGGCCGGTCTTCACCTGGAGCCCACGGTGTCTTCGCAGCGTCCTCTCTCCCTGCCTGTCTATGTCTGAAAAGCCCATCCTCAGGAGGACACCAGTCACAGGAGATCAGGGCCCACCCTAATCATTTCTGTAAGAACCTTATTTTCAAATAACAAAATACATGCAAATAAGAGTAAAAAAATCTTTCCACATTATGAGGTCCTGAGGATTAGGATTTCAACATATGTTTTTTGGGGAGGGACACAATTCAACCTATAAAACCCATAACACTTAGTACTTTTGCCATATATTTTAGTTTATCAGCTATTATTGTTGTATCAGAGTTGTTTTCCTTCCTCCTAGTTTCAAATTATTTTGTGTTTCCTTATCTCAACACTGTCTCTCATAAGCAGCATGAGCTGGAGATTTAAATTCAAATTTTATAAAAATTTAATTCAATTTTTCAATTCAATTTTTTTCTCTGTTGTATGAGGTAAGACCTTATCTTTATTGTCACTACTGATACAATATAAATAACTTTATTTTGCATTTTATACCTTCTTTTCTTTCTTCTGTTCCTCATCCTCCTGGCTTGTGTTAGAGCGGGAGGGTCCCATTTCTCTGGACCCCCTTGCCTGTCCCCCTGTTGGTTCCAATATTCATAGGTAGTGTTCACATCCCATTGATGGCTATTTAAACATGATTAGTATACTTGATTTCATTGCAAATGGCAAGTTTTGAGCTATTCAGTATGTCACCCTCTTTTCAGAAAGGGGTTCAATCAGCCTCTAAGATGCCTCCCCCATCGTCCGCGCTCACGACGCCTTAAGTTCCCCTTTCAACATAAACAGGACATCACTTTGTCCGGCAGTGCCGATGACTTTGCTCAGAACCGCGTCCCTGCGATCTCTCTCACTCCTTCTGGTTGTCTTCACGCTCTGCTCACGTGCGTGAGCTTGTGATTCTTCCTCAGGGCTCTCTTTGCAAGCAGTAAATTCAGTTACCCGCTATGTCACCATGCTGTCCTCCAACCTCCTCACTGGGAGGTATTTTAGGCTGAGGGCATCTTTCCTGAGAACTGTGGAAATATTCCCCTGCCCTGGGGCAAATACGTCCTTTATCGCCGCCTAGACTTTGACATGTCCTCCTTGCCTCATGACGTCCTGCTTTTCCTACCAGATCTTGCTGAGGATTTTAAACATGCATATTTTTCAAAAGATTTTATTTATTTATTTTAGAGAGAGAGAGTGAGAAAGAGCATGAGAGGGGAGACGGTCAGAGGGAGAAGCAGGCTCCCCGCGGAGCAGGGAGCCCGATGTGGGACTCGATCCCAGGACTCTGGGATCATGACCTGAGCCGAAGGCAGTCGCTTAACCAACTGAGCCACCCAGGCGCCCTAAACATACATATTTTTAAAAGTCTTTCCAGATCATTTCTTTTATTTCTGTAAGTTCCGCATGAATGACAGGGTGTTCACCTTTTACGTGGACCGCCATGAAGTCATCGTGAACATCTGTCACTCTCCCTCCCCCCCTCGCCGCACAGCCCAGCCTCGCATCAGTGGCCTGAGGACCACTGTGTCTGAAGGCGAGCTCCCCGGTCCTCGGTGCGCGTCCTGCTTCCTGAGCGCTCAGCCGAGTCTGCTGGCCCTGGTGGCCCTGGGCACGAGGCTCCTGCCCTTCCCGAGCCCCTGCCCAGGTCATCGGCCTGGCTGCACCCACGGTCCCCTGGAGTTTTGGGGAGAGGCCCAGCCGGTCCGTGGGGGAGGGGGTCCTCGGTTGTGAGTGGCGAGGGGCTCTCTCAAGTTACTGCATACGGGAACATGTCTGCGGGTTCTCTGAAAGCCACACCCACGGCATAGAGCTCCACACTCAGCACACGGCCTACCTTCCACACAATGACTTCTCCCCTCACCCGAGGTAAGATGCAGGCTTGTTTTGTGTATTAAATAAAGAATTTTCGGGAACACGAAAACTGACTTGAGGGGAGAAGGGGGGAGATTTTTTTTTTTTTTACATTTTTAAAAGAATGAACATCTTTGCAACCAGAGGAGAAAGTCGGTATACTTACACACACACACACACACACATATATATATATATAGTGATTTTAAAGTGATGTGAACCCCTTTTGTCCTCTGGTTTTAGAAATGTTCTTTTTGAACCCTTTCATAAAGTGAGGAAAATAGGGAAAGATGTCAACCATCTACATCAGTAAATAATAACTATTAATACTAATATTTTGATTAATTAAAACAACAATAAGGCCTATCTGAGGTGCACAACAGGAGCATGTAGTTGGCTTCTCAGACAAGGAGGGAACATTGCCTGTTTGCCTTTTACTTAGTTGCCATCAGTCACAATATAACTTTTTCAAAAAATTTTTTAAATTTTATTTTAAAGATATTTATCAAAAATCACTTCAAAAGAATGAGTGATTCCACAGACATTAACTCTTATTAACCCATTTATTAGTCTTTAGCTCACATGCCTCGAAAGTTCTTTTAATGTACGCATGCATTGTCTTTTCTTTATTTTGCTTTTTCTTCATTTCTTAAGACATCTGTGCTCCATGTAAATTCATAGAATTAGATTAGAGAGAAGACTTGTAAAGTCTTTGAGATAATGAAAAGAAGGGGAAAATTATTGATGGATTTGGTATAATGAAATAGCGCTAGTTAGATGCAGTTAGACTGCCTAAATTGTCTTTACACCTAGTGTTCAGAATCGGAAAGAGGCCTAATTCCCGAAGAGCCTAATCTTCTGGGTATTAGTCTGCGTCAAATGTGGCAAACGCAGTTAATGAGAACCAGGGCTGAACTGTGCTCTGCGTCAACACACCGCATTTGCACGTCCTGTAGGAGCTTACCCATCTATGACAGGAACCTTCCCAATGACCCCCACTGTCCAGCGAGGGGCCTGTGGTGGGCATCATCCTCGAGCCCAGAGCTCTGAATAGATCACCAGCTGGGCTCAGAGAGGAATGTCTTCTTTCCTTCCAGATGGCATTTCATGGGGTCCAGGTGCGGTGTGGAATGTGCCGGCCGTGCTCAGAGGCGTCAGGTGGCAGAATTCTTATCTTGGGAGTAGAGCACTCTGGCATTTCATATTTCCTCTCTGGGGTCCTTCATTTCCCTGTAGCTTCTCCCCTCACTCCCAGACCCTCTCCTCCACCTGACACCACCCCTCTCAAATTGTACATACACACACGTGGGTAAAGGGTAAAGAAATGGAGTTTAATGCTGAAGAGTAAAAGGGGACAAAAAAGACCAATTAATGGTGGTAATGTTGGGAATATTTTGGATGGAATTTAAAATGAACTTCATTACAAGCCTATTAAGAGCCACTACAGAAATTCTATTTATTAATATGAAGTTTAATAAATAATTTACATCTTTAAAATGGTTTCATTCGGTGGGCCTGCAAAAATTATTTTTTTAAATACATTTTTCTTCTCTACCTGTTTTCACTGAAGCTCTGTAACTAGCCTGAAGCCTATATGCAGAATATATCACAGAGGAAGACAAAGTATGGAGAAAGTTGTCCGGTCTCATTTATGCCACTAATCAATTTACTAATTTACTAATTTACCTTGAACAAGACACTCTATTGATCTTGCCTCAGTCTGAAAAATAAAATAATGTCTCCTGTGTGTACTCAGTGCTCAGAATGCTATAATCACAGGCTCACATGCCTGGGGGAAGAGTACACCTAAGACAGTCCGCACCTTCTCCTTCAGGTGAATACTAGCTTGGCTCGTCCTCGAGTGTGCTCCGTAAGGTTTTGGAAGGAGAAAGAGAGTTCTGGGACTTTGAAGAAGAGCTAGGCAAGATTTTCGGCTAAATTAAAAACCATGTGTACACAAATGGACAAACGGCTACTCCACTCACTGAAGGACAAAATATAAAGAAGTGGCTAAGTCAGAAAACTAACAAAATGACAAGAAAACCTTCCATGCAGCCAGGCAAAACATGCCACCTTCAGACCCCGCCCGATAGGAGCCAGCTTTCAGAACTCAAAAACAAGGGTCAGCCCCTGGGGACCCGGAGCCGCGGTGGGGTGCAAACTCGGGGTGTGGTGGGAGGGAGGGGCTCTTACCCTGGGATGGGGATGCCACGCCTCCTGGTCTGCAGAGCAAGCCAGCTTCCCTCATGAGCCAGTACTGTAGACAAACTCTGTCAGCCTTTGTGTCCTTGTAGAACATTCCAGGAGAGGTAACATTCAGAGCATAGGATGACTTTCTGTTGAAAACGCCCACACAGAGCAAATTTGCTGACAGAAGGTGCTGTGCGTTCTCAACGAGGCTGATGCTCTTTTCCACCCACGGCGTTCCAAATTCCGTGTGGAAGGTGTCCTTCCGTTCCATAAGTGCTTTGTTTTCTTCTTTCCTGAATTTTAATATTTTTACCTCATACCAAAAAAATGCTTATTTTAGGTTAGGTAATATCAGGTGCATGAAGAAGTTACACATCTTTTCCTTCCTTCTGTTCCCTCCTCTCCCTGTTGCCCTACAAATGTGCTTAGGCACTTTCCCTTCTCACGTGGGGTCAGACCTGTGCATTACCCTGAGCCGTTTGCCTTGATGTCTCCTTAGTTCAAAAATACAGACACAACCCACCTAAAGATTAGCTGTGTTCTTTGTTGCAGTGGAAAAGTTCTGTATCTTGATCATGGCGGTGTTGATATGAATCCATACATGTGATAAAAGGTTGCAGACTTACACACAAAATACTTACATGCAGAAAAGAATACTTGCAAAAATGGGAGAATTCGGGTAAGGATGGTAGTCTAGCTAAATGTATTGTGCCGAGTTCAACACCCTGGTCTTTCCAGCGCACTTGAGTTACATGGGGCGTCACCACGGGAGGAGTCCTCAGCGTCCTGTGTGTCTGTGATTACTTCAAAATTTAAAAATTATAAAAAGCAGCAGTATGGTATTTTATAATATGGTGCATCACAATGTACTCAATCTTTCAGTTATAGAAAGAGGCATTTAAAGCCACTTCCTTCTAGTCTGAGCCCCTTGGGCTTGCTCTTCAGTGACCCCTATTGGTGTGTTTTGTCCGTTGTTCTGGGGCAGTCTCTTCTCACCTCATTCTAGGACCGCCCCCCCCATCCCCGCGACGTGGGGAATGAGCTCCGTTGGGCATGCAGAGTGCTAGCCCCCACTATATCATTTCCAACTTTACTTTGAGTGTAGTTTCTTTTTCCAAATAAACATTGTTGTTTATTTTATGACAGGATTTCCTAAAATACAGCTTGTTTCTTCCCTTTGAGGGAGTCCGCTCACCTCCTTGACCCAGGCGGACACTCACCAGTGATTGTGACTGCACTTAGAGACATCACATGATTTAGTTGGTAACTGCAAGGGGTTGTAATTTTTGGTTACAGTTCCTTATGTTTATTTTTAACACCACTGTCTAGTTGAAACCTGAGATCCATCACTCACCACTTGTGCGACTTTGAGCAACGTACTTAACCTGGGAAGTCAGGTCTCCTTAGGAATGTGGGCACCATCCCCATGTGATGGGCATCGTGCTATTGGAATGAAAACGTACAAGGAGTATGGATGTTCCTGAAACAATGACTACTATCGTGGTTACCTGGTTACTAGGAGTGCCTTCCCCTTTTTAGAAAGCAAAGCCTGGTACTTACTATTATGGAAGCCTGGCCCTGTATTTCCAAAGACCCTGCAGGGGCTGGCCTTGGGTGTCTGCTGGGCTCCTGATGCACCGGGCCCCTCTGAGGAGAGCTCTGTGGAGTGACATCACCCCGCCGGCCTGCACCACACAGGGGAGTCAGGGTAACAGACCGTTCTCTTCAGTCAGGAAGTGGTTCCAGGCCGCCGCAGTGAGCCGACCATGCTGAGTCCACGTTCCAGACTCCAGGCCATGTCCACGTGGGCCTTTGGTTTGGCAGAGGTCATCCCACTCCTCAAAGCTGCTGTCAGTATGTGAGGGATAAAATGATGTTCCATAGACCGACTGGGTTGTCCTGTTCTGTCCTGGGGGTCAGAGCCCTGACCCCCAGGAACCAGGGGCCACCAGCCCAGGAGATGACTCCGACCACCGACTGCTGGCTGGGGCTGCGGGTCACGGGCTCTCGGGGGCGGGCTGATCTCAGCAGGCCCCCCACTGCACATGCTTGCAGGGCACCCCGGGGAATCTCTCCAGCGCCCTGCGCCTCCGGCCCCTCTAAGACGGACCAGAGAGGCTGAATGCCATTTCACCTGTGTGTTTGCTCAGCTGACTGACGGATATGAAGAAAATAAGGCAAATCTCATGGAGAAGACTATACTTTTCTGTTCCCAAATGCAGTTATTTCATAAAAACAGCAAAGACACCAAATACTCAGTTGGTGGTCAGTTCACTCTAAGCCCTGGTCACCTCTTCCCGTTTAATCCTGGGCAGTCATTCCTACGCCCCCACCAGGCGTGATTTTCCATGGCCGCTGGTCTGCAAACACTAGGTGAGTACTGGTTTAGGGTTTCCATAGGAGCTCACAACTTGGGGACTATTAGGCCTAATTAGGGCTTGAAGATTTCCCAAGAATGTGAATGCACTTGACTTTCACGAAGCGTTTATTTATCTGACTCTGGAGGCCCCGGGGGCCGACGTTCTCCGGGACAGGCGCTGGTGGGGGTCCAGGTGGCACGAGCTGTTCCGAGCAGACAGCCTCCTTGGACATCCTGTCGGAGCTGAGCGTGAGTGAATGCACCTTTTTGTGCCACTCTTGGCTGTTGGAGATCCTGAGGACATCACCTCTCACTGTGCTCCTTGGTTTTCAGGGAGACGGCTTTTCTTTGGAGCTCCCGGAGAACACTGAAGCTTCTCAGCCTCCAAATGAGAACCACATGCTGGAGCCCGACGGCCTGGAGAGCCGCGGCCCGGTTCTCACCGCCTTGGCTTGGTGACTGGCGCGGGCGGCTCTCCCGGGGGAGCTCAGGGAGAGGGAAGAGTCAGAATGGCAGCTATCTGGCCACAAAGACACCGTCAGGCACTGGTGGAAGAGACTGCTAGGACGCCACGAAGGAAGCGGGGTTTTTGCTTATGCTTTCTGATTGCTACTAAAACTGATTTAAGACAGTATTTTAAAAATTCGTATTAAAAGAGAAATGAAAATTCCATCAATTTTCAGTTTTTAATGGGAACTATAATTCTATCCTCCAAGGAGGGAAAAACAAACAATTCATAAAAATGTGACTGGAAAAAGTTGCTACGTCATAATATTTAATCCCTGTATATTTAGTTTGGAGAATTTATTAGGGTGTAAGTCGCAGACACGCTGAGGGCAGGACAGCTGGGAGGCCCGGGAACGGTGCTGGGACGCTTGGCGCTGGCACAGCCAGGGCGCTTGGTAGGCCGGCCTACCAGACGTGTCCGCGTGCAGGAAACCTAACCCCCGGGGCAGGGGGACGATCTGGTCGTTGGGGTCTGCGCGGGTAAGAGACTGTCCACCTCCAGCCCCAATCCCACGACCTAGAGACTTTGTCTGGAACCCACCACCTTCACATCTGGGTGGGAAGTCGGTTGCCACTTCCTTTGGGGGCAGCCCCCGGTCTCAGGGGTGGCGGGGTGGGGGGACAGCGGCATGAGTCCCATACTCTGTCCCCCCTGAGGACAACGCTTCTCTCCATTGTCCCCCATCCCGTCCAGCAGCGCCGCTGAGCCCCACCCCTGAGCCTGGAGCAGGGACGCCGTGTGGCCCCACAGCCTCCCTCACAGTGGGCTGCGCGGGCATGCCCAGCGCTGGACACGTGTCCACCGTGGTCAGGCACAGTGAGCACTTTGCTGAGGACGTGCACACTGACACGGGGCAGCACAGGTGACAGGCCTGCTGGAGTAGGTGGTGCGGACGCCACCCCGGTGCTGACGTCCGGTGACAGCGCCAACAGCCCGGGTGCTGGTGCCCGAGGGACCGCTGACCTGGACACCCCCGGTGTGATACTGCCTCACCGGGCGTGCATCGTGCCTCCGAAGCATCAATTTGCTAGAATCGATAAGAGAAGCAACCCACCCTTCACGTGTTCTGAATGGTTCCAACTGCTCCCTGTCTTACCGCGGTACTTCTTCCTACAATTCCCAAACCCTGTTGGCCACGAGCCCAGCTAGCAGGCGTGGGATGACCGAGGGCTCAGCTGAATATAAAATTAGTATTGTTCTCCCCAAAGCTGGAGCAATGATGTTCCCCATTCTCCTGGTTCGAGGGCCTTCCAGCAAAGCTTGTAACCCTCCTTTAATGTTGTCATCCCAGTCTTGCATGTTTGGGTGAGACTTTTTGTACTCTTTGTATGTACTGTTTATAGATTTGTGTCTCCCAGAAGACAAATTCCGTAGGGCAGGGCCTGTCTTTTTCAGGTTTATATTACCAAGAACTAGTCAAGTTAATGATAAATATGTATGTAACTGATGAGGCTAGTTCAACCCCGGCCCATCGCCAATGTAGTATGCAGGTTGGTTTTAGCAAAATTTTAGGAACTCTAGAGGTAATTTAGTCATTCTTCAGGCCTTACAATGGGGGAAATCAAGTCTCTAGGCTCAGAAACATCTCCTTTGAATCAGAGACCCAGAATACAGTTCTGCTGTGGAGCAGGAGGGAAGACCCGCATCCAGGCGTGTGTCCAGGGGCGGGGTCAGGTCAGGATCGTGGCCCCCGGCGGAGGACATCTCCCTCTGGAGCCCGTCTTTCTCTGATGGCGCCTAACCCACAGCAGGCTTGGGCCAGGAAAAATCAGTTCTGTTGAGCTCAGATCTGCACTCACACTTGGTGTGTTTTGAATGTACAACTGCAGTTTTAACTTTTGTTTCAACTCGTGTGGCTGAAGGAAAATGTTTGCCTCATGTTTTGGCTCAAAAACACACATTTTTTCCTCTGTGGGTATATTTTATATATACATATATTTAGAAGAAGGGAAGGAATAATTTGTTTCCTTGGGGTGGTAAGTGTTTGTAGATAATTATATATATATATATTTTGCCCCCCACTCTTACCGAGGGCACATTCCCCTGATGGATTTTGGACTGAAAGGAGCACAACCCGAGAAGTCTGTTTTCAGTGAAAGGCGACTGAAAATGCAGGTATAGGAAGGTCACACTTCGGTGGCCCCGAGAATGAAGCCAGGCGCCATGTACCCCAGGGGCGCGCAGAGGACGAGGAAGAGGCAAGTAGCATCAAGGAGTGTCAACCACAAAGGTCTGAGGTGTTGGGGTACCAAGTACAATCTGGATACAAAAAGCACGGGCTTCAGTGTTGGAAAGCTACTCCAAGTGGAAACTTACACAGGGAAATGCAGTCCAGCCAGCTTCTCGAAGAAGGAAGAATGTCAGCCCCTCAGGGGACCACTTCTCGGTTGACCGGCAGGCCGAGGGGGCGGGTAGCTGGCAGGTCATCTGCTCTGCGTCTGATACTCTCCTGGTTGGAAAAGACAACTCCTACTGGTTTCTCCTGCAGCTTCCCGTCCCAGCACTCAGCGTCGACGGGGCTCTGCCTATCAGTACCAGTGAGCCGGGACGTGTTGGGTCATAAGGTGATTTGGAAATATACTATTCCTTCAAAAAGACAGAAGGAATCATTTAAGAAGCTGAAGGAGGTCTGACTTCAAGTACTGACCTTAATAGAACCTGAAATCTAAATCTTCCCCGCTCTCTTCTAAGGTTTTATACATCCTCTCTCTATTTCATGTTAACAACATCTTTTCATAGATTTTCTATGCTCTATGACGCGATAGGTTTCCAAATCCCCAAGTCGAACCACATTTCATTTTATTTTGGAACATGAAAATTATCTTTTTTTTTCTCATTATTTCTCTGGCAATAAAAAACGAATCGGTTTCCTTCAAATTCCAAAGATACAAGTGATGGAGCTCAGCAGACCCATTTGCCTGAACTCTTAGTTCTTGTTCTAAATTCATTTCTGCAGTGTTAAGTATAGTTATTTCTTCATCTTGGTGTAAGTTTCGTCAGAGAATGCATAGCTGATTTACATCATCAGGTTATGAGAAATTAAAACGCAATTTTTTTTTTTTTCTGAAAACGGTATGTTTCCCTTACTGGTAAATATTTGTGTATAGATTCTCATCTTTGTTTTGAAGATACAATTCCATTTAATAAAGCATAAAAGAGATTTTTGAAGGAATATTTTTAGGAATTAATAAACCTCAATACTGCAACTAGTTCATATTTTCAATTAATTCTATTACGTGATGCAATTATCTTGTTGACAATTACTCATCAAGGCTGGCTTACCATTAGATGAGTAAATAAGACAAACCCATGACCTAAGGAGACACACAAATGCTGAGGTTTGATCCCTGCACAATTTGTTGGAAACTGGATTTTGTGTGTCCCCTGAATAATTCTGTCCCAGACCACAACTGTGCTGCTATTAATCCAATGAAAATAGTTCGGATGTGGCCAGTCTTGTACCCGCATGACCTCCTTCTGTGCCACAGGTCACAGCCTACTCCACCGTCTGTGACTTGTGTCACCTTTAAAAATGTATTTTGAGAAGTAGTAAAACTGTAATATTTTAACAGACCGGTGGCTTAATTACTTGGATTGCAGGACATTTTCTTTATGTGAGAAGAAACAGCAATTCCTGAACTCTAAAATCCACATCAAGTCACTTATTCTTGTGATCAATTTCGGCTGCTGATGCTGACGTCTTTACTTGCTTTTAGGGCATGAGTCTAGGGAGTGAAGGTGGAGAGCATAGCTTTGAAAGTCAAAGTATTTCTCATTAAGAATTATCATGTTTCTTTGCCAGAACTGGTAGAGATACTCACTAGAAGCACAAGAAGCAGCTAACTGTTGTTAAGTCAATGCTGAATGAGCAAGCTTAATTTTTTGACCTGTAAACATACTGGTAACTTCTCAAGTTGTGAAATGTTAAGAGATAGTGAATGTTTCCTGCTAACATACAAGAGTATTTAAAAATACCCAAGGAGACCACTGACCTCTGTAGGTGTGAGTGTGTGTGCATACGTGCGGACCTGAGATGTAAAGTGGGTGTGGCATTGACAACCTAAGTGGGTATGACCCTAACTCTATGTGGCTTTGCAGTCTTTTATGTGATTTTTGAAAGAATTTTTCTTTCTTTCTTTTTTTTAAGATTTTATTTATCTGACACAGAGAGAGAGAGAACACACACAAGCAGGGGGAGCATCAGAGGGAGAGGGAGAAGCAGGCTCCCGCTAAGCAGAGAGCTCGATGCGGGACTCGATCCCAGGACCCCAGGATCATGACCTGAGCCGAAGGCAGGCGCTTAACCAGTTGAGGCACCCAGGCGCCCCAAGAATTTTTCTTTCTTAAATATATTTTGCATCAGTTAAACTAGTCATCACCTTTCCAAAGTAAACATTAGTCAGCACATGCCGTAGATAACCACTGAGAAAATCCTACATGGAACGTCTCTTAAAGAGAGAAAATTTAAAAAATAACTCTCCTTACCATGTTAGAACCAAGAACCAAGAGGGTAGATGGAAAATTAGCCTTCGTGCTGGTTGGTTCCTCCTTGCCCCACGTTTGTCCTTTGCTCTCACATGGAAATATGGCTGATTGTCCATCTGAAATCACCGAACCGGGCCGACGTTTGGGACCTCTGTCGCAGACTCGGAGCAGGTTGGTGGCTGTCTGCCCTCACCTGTGTGTAACATGTGGTGCAGACTGCAGAGCATCACTCTCACGTGTGCAGGGTAGGAGCAACGCAGCTATATTGTTCTCCGGGCTTCAGTGCTGATTAGAGGCGACTGTGTAGCCCAATGTTCGTTCAGATGAGATCCCATGTCTTTCCAGGCCTTCGTCGGATTCCCTGTTGTAATTGCCGTTTGCTATGAAAGTACATGTTAGTGTGAATGTTACTTCCTCACTAAAGAGGCAGGCTCAGGTATGGCATGAGGTTTATTTACTTTTTCTTCCTGAGAATAAAGATCAGAGTGAATGAACGCAGACACTAGGGCTCAACTGAGCTGGAGGCCGTCCCAGATTCAGGTAAGGAAGCAATGGAGAGTGGGAACTCCCAGCAAGTAGGCAAGGGCACATGAGACAGGTAATAGCACTAACCAGCCAACACTGGAGAAAAAAGATAGAAAAAAGGCAAAAAACAACAAAAAAGGGAATTTCAATTGAAGTCAATCGTAAGAAAAAATTATATTGTGCTATGGAGAGAAGAAAATCAGGTGGGAAGTAAAGCAACCATTTTTAAGATGCCTGTAGAAGAAATGAGAGCATGTGGGAATACCTGTTCCATGCAGCAATTAAAAAAAATAAAGGCAGCATTGTCTTTAAAAAGGGTCGGGGCACTGGGCTTCAGTCAGCTGTGAAGAACTTTGCAGAGCCCTACTGTGTAAGTCAGGTACTGCGACTAGAAAGCTGCACACCATCACAACTTGGTGACATCTGCCAAAGAGAACATGGCTCCTGTGTATGGGTGGTTGGTGGGATGGCTCTGCTGGCCTCAGTGGGCGTGCTCACACATCTGGGATGTCTGACTACATGACGACGGAGGGCGCCCGCTGCGAGGATGACTAGGGCACTCTGGCCCTGCTCCACATGTGTCATCCTCCAGCAGGCTGACATGCGTGCTTTCTCCCGGCAGGGGAAGAAGAGAGAGCCCCGTGAACAAGCGCCTTTGAGACCCCGGCTATGTCATTCCTGCTGAGACAGTGTTGGCCAAACAGGGCCCAGTGCCAGGCCTACAGTGGGGTGTCTTCCCTCCTAAGTGAAGGACACTGCAGGTGGATGGAAAATACCCCAGGAATGATAAAGGAGCGGACGTCGCTGCAATCTGCCACACCTACTCACCTATACTCACTCCCAAGGAGAATGGGTCTCGGAAGAGTGCCAATCAATTGGGGTCACTTAGTGTTCTTTTATCCACAATGAAGAGGGTCATATTAAAATAGGGTAAAATAATTTAGGTTTGAGACAATTATTTTTATCTCTAAAATGGTTTGGTAATAAAGTATAAGGCATTAATCTTTAATTTAAAATCAATAGTCCAAACCTCTCCTAAAGTCCACAGTCATACAATACTCATACTGTGAGAGCCATGAGGACACGAGGGCTTTCCACACGGCGTAAACAAAAGCACACATTTCTAAGGCTGGTCATGATGTGAGGTACAAGCAGTGGGGCTGGTAAATGTTTAACTACAGGCATTCTCCACACACACCAGGAAGAAGAGGAAGAAAGAAAAGAAAACAGCCTGGGAGCATGAGCTGGCAGTCTGTGTTGGGTGCGAGGTGGGTTGTGAGGTGGGAGTGTGAGGTAGGGGTGTGAGGTGAGGGTGTGAGGTAGGGGTGTGAGGTGGGAGTGTGAAGTGGAGATGTGGTGTGGGAGTGTGAGGTGGGGGTGTGAGATGGGGGTGTGAGGTGGGAGTGTGAAGTGGAGATGTGGTGTGGGAGTGTGAGGTGAGGGTGTGAGATGGGGGTTAGGGGTAGGAATGTGAGGTGGTGTGAGGTGGGGTATGAGGTAAGAGTGTGAGGTGGGAGTGTGAGGGGAAGATGTGAGGTGGGGGTTTGAGGTGTGAGTCTGAGGTGAAGGTGTGAAGTAGGGGTGTGAGGTAGGGGTTTGAGGTGTGAGTCTGAGATGGAGGTGTGATGTGGGGGTGTGAGGTGGGGGTATGAAATGGGGTGTGAGGTGAGAGTGTGAGGGGAAGGTGTGAGGTAGGGGTGGGAAGTGAAGGTGTGAGATGGGGGTTTGAGGTGGGAATCTGAGGTGGAGGTGTGAGGTAGGGGTGTGAGGTGGGAGTCTGAAGTGAGGGTGTGAGATGGGGGTCTGAGGTGGAGGTGTGAGGTAGGGTTTGAGGTAGGGTGTGAGTTGGGGTGAGGTGGGGTGTGATTGGTGGTGTGAGGTGAGGTAGGATGTGAGTTAAAAGTGTGAGTTGGGGTGTGAGTTGGTGCTGAGGTGAGGTATGAGGTGGAGGTCTAAGGTTGGGCTGTTACATGGGTTGTAAGGTGGATGCATGAGGTGGGGTGTGAAGTGGGGGTGTCAGAGCTGTGAGGTTGGGGTGTCAGGGCTGTGAGGTTGGGGCGTTAGATGGGGGTGTGAGGTCAGGGTTTTAGATAGAGGTGTGAGGTGGGGATGTGAGGTGAGGTGTGAGGTGGGCTGTGAGGTGGGGGTTTGAGGTGGAGGTGTGAGATGAGGGTGTGAGGAGGGTTAGGGTGTGGCTGTGACTCTCAGGGGGCCTGGGCAGCATTTGCTAGGCCTCTTGGACTGCTGTGCTTTAGGGGAAGTTGTCTGGCTAAGTCTGAGGTTACCTCGTGCCGACCTGGCAGCTGGGCTATCAGAGGCTGCTGCTTCGGTGAGCAGGCTGAGTCCGGTGGGGAGCCAACATCTGCATGTCTTTTCCAGAGAGCAGAAGTCAGACACCTGTGTCCGTATGCTGCTATTTTCAAGTGTCGGTGGGAGAGACCCCAAGTACTGCTCTGTAGTTGGCACACGGTGACCCGCTAAGCACGGCAGTGATCTTTACGAGGAAGGAAACCTGGTTTTAAGGATTCCCTCAATCAACTGCTTTTTTGTGGAGGACCCTTAGAGAAGCCCCCACAGGCTCTACGATGGGTCTCTGTTTTAAGGCACTCACCTCCCCCCAAACTGCAGAACAGTGATGCCCCTCCCAGGCATGCAGCACTGACATTGAAGGACACTCAGCTAATTGTCTCAGACGCCCTTGGTGTCTCTAGAACAGATATGATTCTCTGTATTTTGCAGATGAGAAACCTATAAGAAGCTGTAAGCAATGGAAATTTACATCATGCCACAGGCAGGTGGAGGATCCCCCTGATCTTCAAACGCAAGTGGCCTGACCCGTGGAGGGCCTGCTTGGTGCCCCCTCATTCTAGGCCCTCTGGCTTTGTGGATAGTCAGGCTGCCCCCGTGTTACCGTGGGTGACACCACCTGCCACCTGCCTCGGCTTGGAGAGCCGCGGCTAGGAAACGGACTCCTTTCTTCTGACCCTAATTAGTTTTTAAAAGGTGCATGTTAACCAACCAGCCCAACTACAGACAAAAAATAGCATCACCGAGCGGTCCCGGGGGATTTCCGTGGCCACTTAGTGGCCTGTCGCAGCGGGGGCATCACGCCCGATACGGGCAGCAGGAGCTCTAGCGTAGAGCGGACTGGCTTGGGTCGGAATCCTGGCTCTAACTACCACCGCTGGGCCCTGGCTGGTTCCTCAGCATTTGCAGACTTCGATGCCCCCCTCCAGCAAATGAGAGCACCAATTCTTCATGCAGCAGTAGGAAGCTGACCGGGTACGGGAGCATCGAGCTTGGAACAGCTCAAGGGTGGTAAAGTTTTTACATCATTGTTCCGGGGAAGACTCTGCTGCTTGAGGAACAGACCGTATCCGGGCAGCTCTGGGGGATTTGGGGTCTCTTAACAGTCTCTGTGCCTTTGACTACGGAGTGGAGAATACCTATTCACCTGACTTGTCCTAGAGCCTCAGCAAAGATGAGCTCTATGGCGAACATGGAGTTAAGAGCTGAAACGCCATCTTGTTTCGCAAATTGCTTTGGGTGCACGTGGTCAAGGCCCGTGGTGATCTCACCCACTGTGACCCAGCAGGGCACTCCTTGGGGACATACTGTGGCAAGTCTGGCAATGAGACATTGAACAAACGGCTCTTATTCCTCCCAAAATATGCTTCTGGACCCACTGAATGGCCTGGGCCATCCTTTCCTCCTGCCCAGTTTGTGGAGGATGAAGAGGCCCGGGTAGGACCTTGAGAAAAGTTCTTAGTGTACACGTGCTGGGACCCTCGTTCGGCGAGGCTAAGGCTCCTCCTTTGTGAGAGGCGGGCAGGCCCAGGAGCCACACTCTCCTAACCCCAGCGCCGAGCTGGCCTGTGACAAACGGTCAGCATCTGGAAGCAGGACTTGGCCTGGCCAGGCGCCTGTGGGGCTGCACGCCCCCAGTCCCCCCGCGCCCCTGAGCACCGGGGGCGCCCGCCCTCCATGGGACCTGCCTGCACAACTCTCAATGCGTCCCCCTCCAAAGCAGCCCTTCCTCCTCTTTGCCGAGTCTGACCTCGCCTCCCGGACCTGAGAGCCCAAACCTGGAATAGCTCTCCACAGAAACCGCCAAGGCGAACATGTCTCAAGTGATTTATGAGGCCTTCTGAGCTTACATTCCTGTGCTCCGCAGCTTGCTGCAGGCGAGGGTTTTCTGACAGATGATTATGAAAACAGCGTTTCTATTAGAAGCTGTTGTTTTACTTTCTGAGACATGAAGCAGTGGTTTCATCGAGGGCTTTTATTCGATCTTTGTGATTTTTGCATCTGCTTCGGTTGCATGTGCACATGGAACTTTGTAAATATAAAGGGAATTCCATGTTTGTCATTTAAACAATGGCCTGAGTGCAGATCTGAGTGGGATGACATGGTGGACGTGTATGCACACGCCCTCACACGGGTGTTTGTGGGCTCCCTTTGAAGAGTCAGTGAGCCGTAGTCGGGATGCAGCTGTGTTCTCACGGCTCACACGTTTAGGCAACACGGCCCACCCGCGAGGGGGTGGTGGGGGTTCACTATGGATGCGCCTGCTCCCATCTGTCCTGCCCTAGAGGGAGAGGTCCGGGATCAAGGATACAGAGTTTAACCCTTTCACGCCCTCCAGGGCCAGGATTTCAGAAACGAAATATGCTTGCAGGATTCCTCCTCTGAGGAGCACAGGTCTGAGCACAAGGGCCTCCAGGGGGCTGTGGTTTGCTTCCGCCCTGGACAGGATCCTGTCTGGTCCCCAGGAAAGGACTTAATGGGAAGTAAAACAGACGGGTGCAAGAAGACACTCCAACGCTGTCCCTTCTTGTGTGAAACATTACTTCTAAGCTCGCCCTTAAGTCATCGCAAAACACGATGGAAGGAGATCCAAAGGAACACGACACAAAATCATGAGAGGATTTCACAGGCCCTACCTCTTTCCAGGACGAATTTCTGGTTTGGAGGAAACCATGGTGGATACTAAAGTATGCACTTTGCTTACCTTTTGGCAATGACTTTGGGGGAGAAATCTTCCCTGTATCATTGTGAATTATTATAATGGCAAGATCATTTTAACAAAATAAGGAAGTTATTTAAATAAAAAGATTTTGTGTTATGCACTTTTCTGGAAATTTCCCTTTTTTGTCACCCTTTTGACTCAGTAACTAAATGCTGGAATGGTCTGGGTGATTGTGAGGAAAGGTGGAACATTGGCTGTTGGGCACGGAGCGCAAGGACATGGTGGTGATTCGGCCAGGGAGAATGCGCCCGCAAACGTGCACCTGCAGTGCAAACCAAGCCTGCTCCATAGGCTCGTGGGAACATCACATTTTTAATAAATAAAATTTAAAATTTAATACTAAAAATTTAATCAATTAAGTAGTTCATAGAACTCAAAAGAGTGCCAGAATAGTTTAAGTGTGTTAACAAATGTAAGGAAGGCCTTATGATTGTGGTTATTAAAATACTGACATAAAAATTACAGCACACATTGTTTCTACTCTTTAATTCTAAGTCTTTCAGTATCGTATTAACACATCCCCAGGTGTAAGTTCGGCGAGAAACTTACTGAACCCGTCGGTGAACTCCATCATAGCATCCGTACTTAACCGAGCCTCCCCTTTAACTCACTGGGGCCTCCCGTTTATTTATCGTGCACCCCTCTGGAGTCATATCTATGATTCCATTATGAGAAGGAAGTCGTGGTGGTCAATGGAGGGCCATCCGAAGAACTCTAAAAACAGTGTTTATGATGAACACAGGTCAGCAAGACAAGGCTGTCACATTATTTGACCAGAACATGGACCACAGCAGGGCTTTTGGAATTATGAAGTGACATTACTACGTGCCTTGTTCTTTGTGTTATCTTTTTTGACATTTATTAGGATAGCGGACCTGTGCTTGACATCATGATTTTGAAAGTCTAGGCTTATTATTTTGTAACATCAATAAGAATGAATGCTCTTTCAAGAAAACAAAATGTAACCAGTTCAAAATCGGAACGTAAAGAAGGTTCCCTGGAGAACAGATGAGGCAGAGTGTGGACTAGAGGCTGGACCTGACAGGACAGAGGGGTGTGTGCACGGTCACCGGGACGCCTGGACTGGGGGTGGCAGCCTCGGGGAGACATGCAGGGGACCGGATGCTGGAAAGGGGGTGTGGGTCCTGAATCCCCATGTTAAAACCTCAACCCCGACGTGACAGTGTGAGGAGGTGGGGCTTGTTGGGGGTGGCCAGGTCACGAGATGGGGCCCTCACGAGTGGGATCAGGGCCTTTATGAATGACCCAGGAGAGCTCCTTTGCCCTTCCCCCACATGAGGACGTGGCGGGCAAGAAGCTGGCTCTATGCACCAGAACCGTGCCCAGACCAGACACTGACCCCGCCGGCCCTTTGGCCTGGGACTGCCGGCCTCAGCAGTGGGCACAGGGAGTGTCTGGCCAGCTGTGGTGTCGCACTCTGGCAGCCTGACCGGCTGGAGGTGCCAGGGGAGGGCCGGGCAGGTGGGGGGCAAACGCTGTGGGGACCACCCATTTTCATGGAAAACAGGGACACAGGGAAGTTGAATAAGGGGCCTTGTGCCGTAGTGGGGGCAGGGTGGGTTGCTCTGCTGAGCTCTGGCCGTGCGTGGCCCGTGACCATGACTGCGTTCCCGTCTCCAAACACAGATCTGTCCTCTTGCAGCTTCGTCGAAAGGACAGCAGCTGGTGCCCACCGTATCTGGTCCACAGCTCGATCAATGGGACTCATTATTCCAAAAGGACTTGTCAGTGTTGTCAAATGCCACCCAGATGCTGATAGGGATGACCAAAAACCATGAACTGGGAGCAGCCCCTGGATGGCCTGAAGAGAAGTGTTTTCGTGGTGGTGCCCTCAGAGAGGCCCTGCTTTCTCAGCGTCTATCAGCCGGCATGCTGGCTCAGGGGAGACTAAACCATCACAGGGCACATCTTCGTGCACACTCACCCCTGACACCCGCTGCCCCACAGAGCATTGCCCACGGCCAACGGGTTCGATCTCCTGGAGGGGCTTTTCCTTATGCACGCCTTTCTGAGTGTCCCCGAGCTCTCGCGTCCTTGTCCCCCCAACGCAAACTGGCTCTGCAGATGGCCTTCTGCTTCCCGCCAAGGCACAGCGCAAGTTAAAAAAAAAAATATTTCAAGATTTTATCTATTTATTTGAGAGAGAGGAAGAGAGCACGAGCAGGAGGAGCAGCAGAGGCAGAGGTAGAAGCAGGCTTCCCGCTGAGCAGGGAGCCCGATGTGGGACTCGATCCCTGGACCCTGGGATCATGACCTGAGCTGAAGGCAGACGCTTAACGACTGAGCCACCCAGGCGCCCCAGCATGAGTTAAATTTTGCATTTGGTTTGACAGTAACATCCTGATTGCATGTTGGAGTCTGTGTCAGTGCATGATGTAAGTTTACGGTGCCCCCGACTCCCCTGAAAGCTGGAACAGTCGACTCTCTCGCCTGCTAAGGAGAACAGCACGTAATGTGACTTACTTTTCACTCAATGTCAAGGAAACGTTCTTGCTTGCTCTCCCTCCCGCACGTGAGGATGGAATTCCTGAGAGCGCAAAACAGGAATGGAAGGACCAGCAGGAGGGTCTCCACATAGCTGGAAACGAGATTTCTAGGGCGCGAAGAGTTCAGGGAGAAAGAGCGGAAGTGGACAGGCCGACACACTGGGAACGGCTTGAGCTTGAGTCTTGCCAGAGTGTGAGATCTTAGGCGATCCTTCACAAGGCTTCAGGGGCGCAGCGGGGCGGGGGCGCCCCAAGGAGGAGCTGACGGAGTACCGAAATTCGTAACCTAAACGTAAGATTCGTAGAGCTTCTCCTCCCGTAATTAGGCCACACCCCTGCCTCGGTGGCTAGAACACGCTGTCCTGATCACTGCATAGTGTGGACATCTCCTCACTTACTAACTCAGGTAACCGGTGTCCAAATCTACCTTTCTCACTCTGGAATCATAGACCTAAGAAGCATGCAGCAATTTCAAGGTGTGAACAGGGTCTCATGTGTCCTGGTGGTCACAGTTTTCATAGCAAGCCCGAGCTGGGCTACGTGCACAGAAGATCCGGATTGTGATCCAAGTTCCCTTTGCTCACAGGAACGGCCAAACTCAGTGTTAATAATTGGAGGTGAGCTTTCCAACGAGCTCTTGCCTTTGGAAAGCATATGCCCAACTATCCCGGAAACAGTGTTGGGTGCTTGTGCCCCCCACTGTCTGTCCTCCCCTTCCGAGGGAGCTGGGCCAGCCGGGCATGGCCCGAGGCTCCGGGCAGACAGTGTTGGTGCGGCGGGTGCTCCGGCTGGGCCTGGAAATCCTGCCTGCTGGGTTTTCATACTTCCCGGAACATTTATTGAAGATAGTTTTCTGTACTCTCATGACTGGGGCCGTGTCGCAGCCTGGGGTGGGCCGCCTTTCTAGAAGGGCATCGCGGGCAGCAGCGAGTCAGGCTGGGGCTGCGGGACGCGGCCCCACGGCCCCCACACACACGGGCTGGCGCAGCCTCCAAACCCTTCATTTGGCCTCCAGTGTAGCTCTTGTCTTAATTGGCATGGTTTTGACTAAAGTCATATGGCCGTGCTGAAGCCTAGAACAGAATCAGTGGATTCCATCTGACATTATTGCATCTAGGTTCATGAGGTTTTGTGGTTTCTCCATCAAACATGTAGTTAAATGTTACAAAATGAAACCATAAAAACCTTGTCTAGGAAAAATTCATGTCTCTCCAGAGGCGCCAAATGTGCTTTAAGGCTAAACTGTTGGAGAAAGCTGGAAAACAGTGCTCTGAAATTCAGTAAACTCACTCCGATGAGACATTAAATCTAGCAATTAAATTGTTTTTAATAATTTTAAAATTTTGAATAAAAATAAACTTTAAGGCGAGGGCTTGTACAAAACAACGGTGACCTTCTGAATATTCCAGGTGCTCCAGAGGTCGGATGCTGAATACAAGCTTTGAGCAACGTCCATGGAATCCTTTGACATAAAGAAATAAGTCAGCCCTCCCCCAGAGGTGCCGAGGCTGGAGGCACCAGGGCGGCCGGGTCCCGTTCCCAGCTCCACTTGCTGGCCGCCCGCCAGACTCCCAACCTTCCTTCTCCAATGGCACCCTGTCACCGTGAGAACTTTGTGCTCATTACCCCGTGTCCACCGCGGAGTACCCAGCGCCTGTCAGTTCCGGGAGCCATGTCTCTCCACCGCCCGTCCTCCGTAGCTAATGTTTCTGGACACGGTGCAGGCGGAGGCCCGGCCGCCCCAGCAGCCAGACGGAGCCCAGTGCACACGGTGACCGACCGTGGCCACCTACTCATTTCTAGTCTCGCTGCGATTTGCATTTCTAAGCTCTTTTCATTAAAAAGTACACCTTTTAGTTTCAAAGACCATCCGAAGCGTTCCATTATCTATCTGCAGTTTCTTTGAAGGGAAACGTGGATTTCTTCCCTGTAGGTTTATTTGGGGTGACTGTCCCTTTTTGTGTGTCTTCGGGGACACCGGGCACCGGGCATAGCTGCCCTTCATGGTGGCTCGGTGACAAAGGGACAGAGTGGACACTTGTGGTTGGAAAACAATAAACCCTTGACAGTGAGTATCTAAGAAACCACCTACAAGATGGTCAAATCCCAGGATGAGATGCAACCTTAAAAATCATCAGCCCCAGTGCTTTTCAGACATCTCTGCTATGACATCCCTTCTCCAAACTCAATTCTGTGAGGAAGCCCAGGGTGTGAGGCGCAGGTTGCCGGTGGCTCTGCTTGGGCGTGGGGGGCACGTGAAAAATGGTGGGAGCGCATGGAGTCTGACTTCCACCCCGAGGGCCGTAGCACAAAGGTTTGAACGGCAAATACATTTTGGTAGACCCTGCCCCCTGGCCCCTAGAACCCCAACTCTGAGACCCAAAGTCTCAGAAAAACACCTTTCTCTTACAAAATCCTAATAACAAGCCTGGAACTCAAAATGTCTCAGATTTTATTTGTTCATGTTTTTAAAAGAACTGGATCGTGTACTTGTATCTACAGTCCCTTCCAGAGTGAGATGTGCCCAGCCTCTCGTGGCTCTGAGTGTGGACGTTTCCGTGTTATGGGGTGACAGGGGAGGCCCGGAGGGCTCGCCGTCATCCCTACCCAGTGTCCCTTCACCCCTGCCAGTGCCGGGTCTGGACAGCCCACGTGCAAGAGGCTCAGCAGGTGCGGTAAGAGCACCTCTGCGGTGACGGCGGCTGTGTCGGCCATGGACCTTTGCGAGCATCGGTCAACATCTCTCAAGACCCCCAAACCATTGAGTGTTCATGCCAGTGGGACGGATGTCTCACCCCTGCAGACGTGAGGAGGTGACAAGCTCGTCTCAACACCAGCGACACAGACTTCTTTGTTGTTTCTCAGGAGGGGAAGGCCGAGGGGGTTGGTCCTCGGAGAAGGTGACAACACTCCGCCTTGGGCACCTGGGGAGCAAGCTGGGCGGTCGCCCGGGACGCTCTGAGTGAGACTCCAGGCCGCCGGCTCTCAGGGAAGCTCAGGCTTCTCCCTGAAGCAGAAGGTCTGCAGGTCTTCTGCCGCCTCGGAATAACACCCAGGCTCGTAACCACGTAAGTTTTCAAACACAAAGAACTGTTTTCCAAAACGAGGATTGAAGAAGTCCCTTCTGGTTTTAAAAGCTCTTCCCTAATAACAGCACCTGACAGTTTTCGGACTAATGCAGACGAAGTTCAAATGCACTGACAGGGAGCTGAGCTGCGGAGAGCAGAGCAGGGCGGCAGCGGGACGGCGGCAACGCGGAGCGCAGAGTCGGTGAGGAAGCCTGGCCCCCGTGTATTGCTCTTCATCTTCCTATTGGGTCATCCCTCCCTCCTCCCTCCCCCTCCCCCTCCCCCTCCCCCCGCCCAAACAAGCATCTCTGACCCACCCGGGCCAGGCTCTCCTCTAGGAGCTGGAGACACCGCGGCACATGCCCCAGACCTCTCCGACCTTAAGGAATTGACGTTACAGAGGAAAGAGACAAAAACCACACAGACACACGAATGGATCCATGTGGGAGAGTGTCCGTGCTGTAACGGGAAACGGGAAATAGGAGGAGTGGGCCCGGGGCTGACGGGTGGCGGGGCAGATTTCAGGGTGGTCAGGAAGGGCCTCTGTGAGGAGGTGACTTTGGGGCTGACGCCGGAATTCGAGGAAGATGGGACCAGTATGGAATGAGGAAGTCGTGCCAGGCAGAGGTCTGAGCAGGCCACACAGGGGGACAAGTGTATGGGGGGCCGGCGGGCCAGGGGGCAGGAGGGGAAGGGCCCTGCCATGGCACGAAGAGAGGGCTGTGGCCCACAGAACTCAAGCTCCCACAGCCTGAGCGTGGCAGTCACAGCGTGTGTTTAGACACAGCTGCCTAGGGACTGTCTGGGGGATGCACCCTCTGCTCGGGAGGGACCCCGGGACTCCTGCTGCTGGGGCCGCCTGGGGGAGTGCGTGGCGGCCGTTCCCGGAGGCTTGCGGAGTAGAGAAGTGTCCGGAGCAGTTCTGCTGGTGAACTTGGTGTGGGCAGTGGGGATGGGGCCATTCTCAAGGAGCACCGTCAGGCTTTTCTTTAGGAACTGGGTGGAGAATATGGTGATGGTGATCAAGAGTGAACACTTAGGCAGCACCTACTGTATGCCGGGCACAGTGCCCGGGGCTTCCAGCGTAAGGACTCAGTGTATACTCAAGATGGCTCCGGGAAATCCCATCGTCCTGATTCAGCGTCAGGACTCGGAGAGCAGGCGACGCTCCTCTGTGACCCCGTCCGTGCAGCTTGGGAGGCACGGGGCGAGTGCAGCTCGAGATCCAGGCCCCGAACAGCACGCAAGTGTCCCTGAAGCTGACCCCCAGGCCCAGGAGAGGGGGACGTGGGGGAGGAGCGCTCCATTCGGAGACTCACTCTCCAGGTGGAGGTAGTGGGGCAGCGGCTGGTAGACAGTCTGGGACTTGAGGCACAGTCAGGGCTGGGGATACAAGTGTGGGAGCCGTGCGCGAGGAGACAGGTCTGAGCCGCTTGGACCAGCGCTGGTGTGAGGGCCTGGGAAGGACTCAGGGCTGAGGCGGGCCCCGGGGGGCTTGTGTGCCACCCACCCGGAGGGGAGCCAGGGAGGACCCTGCCTGAGGCGGGAGGGTGAGGGGGCCCTTGCTTCAGGGCCCCCGTGAGGATGGAGATGAAGCAGCTGAAGGAAATAGAAGCTGCCAGGCTCCCCCCAGTTCTGTTGTCAAGGGGAGGCAGCAGGGGAGCAGGGCCCACCATTATAAGGTGAAAGCTTCTGTTGGCCCCGAAAGAAGGACTTCAGGTGTGTTCCATGCTGACTCGCCAAGGCCCTGGGTGGACGGCAGGAGCCCTCGCTGCGGAGAGACAGGGCACCGCGGGGACGGCTCTCGAAGGGACCATTAGGTCTCCTCATCTGCAGTCTGTGTGCCCCAGGGGAGGCTGCTGTTGAGATCAGAGGGGGAGGGGCATCTGTGGGGTGGGCTTGGGGCGGCCTGGTGCCCCTGGTGCTAGGAAGTGGAAAGGCCATGGGCTGAGGACTTCGGTCCTGCAGGGCGTCTGGGGCTGAGCGGCCGGGGGCTGGCGTGCAGCGACCCCAGGAGCGTGGCCAGAAGAGCCGCATGCGCCCATGTCCTGGGGGAGCGCAGGGACGGCGCCCATTCGGGGAAGTGCGCACACGGCCCACCGCATCCAGAGGCAGGTAGGTCCTACGGCACCGCGGCATTGAAGTGTTTATTTCTGAAATACACACAGCTGGGAAATGGATCAGTTACGTGCATTATCACATCTGCCACATAATGCATCGTTGTCCCTCACAGCCCCACAGACTCACATTTAAAACATAAAAGGTAAGTGTTTCAAGATGGCCCCAGAGTCCCTATTTTTTTTTTTTTTTTTCACTGATTTTTCTCAACTTGCCTTGCTCTGCGCAGTTTCGGAGACTTTCAATCCCCGGGCACTCACACAATGTGCTTGTTAAGAAGAACCGTCAGAAGCCAAAATTGTACTGATTGCCTCCCCTTTTTTTGTGGCTGTCAGGAAATAACCTGTATTTATTTTGAAATAATGCTTCCTGCCTTTTTGCTCTATATAAATATAATTCCTGTTTACCGTAGAGAATTAAGAAAATACAACAGAGTATACAGAAGAAATCTAAATGACTCCTATTTCTGCCACCCAGAGCGAACTACTGTTAACATTTGGATGTATTTTCTTTCTTTTTATACATACATTTGTATAATTGAGATCATTCCGTATCTACACGCTCAGACTTCTCCAGGCGATATGACACCGAGGCTGCCCCATCACGAAGTGGCCCTTTCCTCTTATCGAACTTGTGAATAATTTATTATTTCATAAAACTACAAGGAATGTTGTGGCAAAGTCTCACGTGCCTTTACCTGATTGATGGACGTTTTCTTGAATCCTAGAGTTTTATGGGGTCAAAGTTCACAAATATTACGTTCTTGTGCAGAAGTTTGGACTCACGATGTCGGCTCACATGAAATGATGCTAAAATTGACATTTTAGCTGCTTCGTGTGATTCTTTAGTTTATTAAGGTAAAAAGTTACAGAAAAATATGGGCTCTCTTCTGGGGTGTTTTTCTTTGCTTTGTTTTGATTTTAGGAATCTCTGAGAGAGCAGCGACAGACACTGTGTGAAAGACACAGGTCTGCTTGCCTGAAACCGCCCCCAGAAGGCAGAACTGTGAGGGCATCACCGTGAGGGGATGCCTGGCCCCAGGACCTGGCCATGGGACCCGATGTGGAAACAGGGTCTTTGCAGATGTGCTCAAGTTAAGATGAGATTGTTGGGGTGGCCCTGGTCCAGCAAGACTGTTGTGCTTATAAGTGGGAAGTCTGGGCCCAGACGCACACGTGGTGGAAGTCCTGTGTGGAGGAGGCAGAGATGGCGTGAAGCATCCACAAGCCCAGGAATGCCAGGGATTGCCTCCAGGGCTCAAAAGGCAAGAAGGGAATCTACACAGAGTTTCCAACACTTGGTCTCATACTCCAGCCTCCACATCTCTGGGAGAACAAATTTCTGTTGTTTTAACCCACATGGTTGACCGTGCCTGGTTACGGCCCCCAACCGCAGATGCAGCAAGGCCATGGTCACCCCCTCGGTCCCCGTGTCGGAGGTCCCTCCTGGAAAAGAAAGCCCAGAACAGGTTTTAGTGTGTCCTGATTCACACTGATGGTAACAATAAGCCCCTAACCCAGTATCTTCCTTACGGAACACATTCTCAAATGTCTGCTTCACAGAACTGTGGTCACCTTAAGGCGACAGGTGTGCTATGCGACGTAGGGTTGTTCTCCAAGAATGAAAAGTCATTGAGAAGCTTCAGAGAAGAAAAGAGTCAGTTGTTTTCAAATATCACTTGCATTCCTTCTGGACACCTTGCAGGTGCATGGCCTGCCTCAGGGGAGAAAGGAGCCTGGCAGACCGTCCCAGGTGTGAGGGCAGGAGCTCACCTGTGCCATGTTCCCAGGTGTGGCCACACAGCAGGTGCAGGAGGCTGGGAGGAGCTCCCATGGGCAGGGGATGAGAAACAAGAGCAACAAGGAGGGATGGGAGCGTCGTTCCAGAAGTACCACAGGAATGCTACGTGTCCGCAATCACACGGTGCTTTCCCTGACAGAATCTGGTTCTGATCAGTGACAAAGCCCGTGAGGTCCCGAAGGAAGAATCCTTAGAACCTAGTGGACAAGCATCAGTGCTCATGTGTACGATATCCTCTTGGTACCTTGGTGGTAGGTTTCTGTTTAGAAGATTCTGGGGATGGCGGCTGAACAGGCTGCTCGGACACTTGCTCTCTGTCTGCCATGTTGCTTTGGCCTTGGGAGAGCTGTGCGGGGTGAGGGAGGCTGTCCCAGGCCGGCTAAAGGCCATGGCGGGAGGCGTTCAGTAAACCAAATGGGGTATAACCGTATTTTCTTTTCTGAGGAGGAGGATGGAATGGGAGCCATCTGACTGGACCCTGGGCTGCTCGTTTTCACAGATAAAGGCCTACCTGTTTGGGGCCGGGGGCCAGGTGTCCAGGGTTCTTTACCCCTGCCTTCCCCCGACCCCCGCAGCGTCTGGGCTTCCATGAGGCGGAGCCACGTGCTTTGTCACCAGACTAACATGAATTAACACGTGATAACATGCGAGCTGTCTCAGTGTGGACTGGCTTCCCGTGTTCATCACTTGTGGTTACCCGTCAAAGAGTGAGACGTTCGCAGGTCAACTTCGAAGGGGGAAGGACATGTGAGACCGAGACACTGGTGCTCCTGGGAAGCAGCGTGAGTGTGTCATTGTACAGGTCCAGCCCCTCTTCTCTCGCAGTTCAGTTTTCTGCAGAGAAGGAGACCCCTGGATCTGTTCTCCTCCTTGGCCTTCTCCTCCTTCCCATGGTTAGTGGTACTGCGTCGCTGGCTGCTGACGGGCGTGGCCAGGGAGACGTTCTAGGATCTCCGACCCTGACGAGCGCATGCTTGCACACCCGTAATGGGTGTCCACTGTTGGTGCGCCATCAGGGCGCCCTCAGAAGGCCAAGCAGAAGTGATCACAGCCCGGGCCCCCACGAACTGCTCGCTGCCTGGCGGGCTGTGTCCCCCCAGCGGCGGCCGCCCCCTGGGGTCTTTGCGCGGCTTGTACAGACATTCCCGACACTGCAGAGACCTGAGGGTCAGAAAGAGGTTTCCTTGTCAGGTTGGAGCTTGAAGAGCCTCCACCGTGAACACTCCACGAGTGCACAGCGCAAGTCTGAGGCACAAGAACATGGGCACTGAGGTCGGTGCACAAGGTTGGGAGCCTGGTTCTGTGTGCACACAGGGAGACTCGTGCAGCCTGTAGAATCCAGAAGCGGGCAGGTCCTGTCACGACAAGGATATCGCTATCATCCTCAGCAGCCTTTGTTGGTTGCTTCAGCGGAGGCTATCACACAAACACTCTGAACCACGGTTCTTCACCGGGGAAGTAGAGCCGTACCTGGGCCCCCCATTCATGTGTTGGAGTCCTGACCCCCAGAATCGCAGAACGTGACCTTGTTGGGATGGTGACCGTGTTAAGATGAGGTCATTAGGGTAAGCTCTTACGAAGTGTGACTGAGTCCTTATGAGCGGGAGACATCTGGACGCAGACACAGACCTGCCCAGAGGCAGACGGCTGAAGGCACGTGGGTCTTCACGAAGAGTCACGTGCCTGGAGGGACGGGTCCACAAGCCAAGGGACAGTGTGACTGCCAATGCGCCAGACGCGGGAAGCTCCCAGGCCGCCGCCTCCCGTGGGGCAGCGAGCACACGCGGGGACCGCCGCGTGGCCCTCGGTGGGCGACCAGCTCTCGGTGACCATCACCCCAACCCCACAGTTCCGAAACAGCTGAGGGCCGAATAGTGACCAGGAGGATGGGGTCTGTGGGAATACAACAGACAGCATTTTTTAGATTCAGAACACGTATAGACCTTTCATAGAAAAAGTTCTCTAGAACCCCGGAGAGTACGTAAGAAGCTTAAGGTTAGTCTGTGTTAAAATATATATTTATTTATTTTTTTATTTGAGTACAGTTGACACACAATGTTACATTAGTTTCAGGTGCACAACCCAGGGACTGACAAGTTCAGAGCTTATGCTGTGCCCACCCTGAGTGTGTCCACCTCCGGTCCCCACGCTCACCCCTACAGTGTCCTCTTCTATATTCCCCACACCGTGACTCCTTCCGTGGCTGGAAGCCTGTGTCTCCCACTCTTCTCTACCCACTTTGCCCAAAGAAGACAAAATACTAATTCAAAGGGGTACATGCACCCCGATATTTACAGCAACATTATCTACAGTAGCCAACTTATGGAAGCAGCCCAAGTGTCCCTCGACTGACAAATGGACGAAGAAGACGTGGTTCATATATACGATGGACTATTATGTGGCCGTCAGAAAGAATGACATCCTGCCATTTGCCGACTTGGATGGAGCTAGAGAGTATGATGCTGAGTGAGCTAAGTCAGTCGGAGAAAGGCAAATACCGTATCATTTCGCTCACATATTTATAAATGCAAATTATCACTGCAGAAAAAAAGTTTTGTCTTTATAACTAGTAAAAATAATTTGCTATAGATTGGCACCAACTTGAAATGACAACACTTAAGTTTCTCCAGGAATGTGAGTCTTTTAGGAACACTGTAAACTCAGGTTTGAAGCACAAGGGACTGGCATTTTCCCACTTCTGTTGGGCAGAGACAAGGGGAAGCTACGAGCCTGGAAGAAAGCAGGAGAGGGCTCCCCAAGTCGGAACAGGACTTCGGGCACCTCCTTTCAAGTTGAAGCTGAACAGCGAGGCGTTCACAGGACCCGGTGGGCTGAGGAAATGTCCCTGTGCGGGCCCCAGCTCTCTCCCTCTGACCCCAGTCGGGCTCAGTGGAGGGCGTTCCGAGGTCCGACGGTCCTGGTGCGGACCCACTCTAGCCCCTCACCCCATGACGCGGCTCGAGGCTGCACCTCCCTCAGGGACACCCCCAGCCCGCCAGGCAGCGCTGCACACCTTTGAGAACATTCCTCACAGACCCTTTGGTGTGTGATGGGCTTTAAAGGTTCAGGACTGACACTCGGGCTAAAAACAGCACGCCTCCCGTGCCCAGCTTCCATTCCGTCAGCAAATACTAAGGCGGTGAAGGAGCAAGAGCCACAGCAAACGGCCCCCAGGTTACGCGCTCCTGTTGGCGCACACTCCGCCTGGACTGACCGGGGCTGGAGCGCTTTGGGGCCACGGGGAACAGAAGCCAGAACACGACTGTGCCTCTTCCACTGCACACCTGCACTTGACCAAAGCACTCCCACCAGCGAGCCCGTCGGGAGCGTGGACAGCACAGTCCCCTGGAGGGCATGTCCTGCAGCGGCTGTGTGAGCCCGGAGGTTTGCCTGAGCCCAGCGTGCGTCCTGCCCTCCCCGCGCCCTGGCGGCCCAGGAAGAAACGTAATTCAATCACCAAGACGCATGGAGGAAAGAATGGGCCTGAAGTTGGGGTGCTCCTCTATTTCCAATTCAGCTTCTTAACCAAGTTAGTATATATTTCCAGGATCTTTTCCTAAACCCATCTGTGAGAGGTTCAACCACATGGACGTGGCTTTGACCACTGGGGCCTCTCTCCTGGTTAAACAGCTCTGTGCCCTCCCCCTGAACGCCACTGGGGGAAAGCAAGTGCTCTTACAGGACACCCAGCAGCTGAAGTGACCAGACCTTAGCCCCCCTTCTCGCCACTGTTGACCGAGACGGCACCTCGGTACGCCAGGTGGTTTCAAAGTCTGGGGTCCCTGTTTCCTTCTCTGCTATTTTATCCTTGGCAGCACTCTTACCGGGTTTTGGCAAAACTCTTACCAGAAAGGCAGGCCATCGTCTACATTCAGAGTTTTGTAGAAATAACTTTCATCCTAAGAACAGCACAAAGTTTTCTGGAATGATGTGTTTCCCACCTCACAAAACCTGGAGTTACCTGTCAGATGCATCCAGGCAGCCCTCCGTCCAGAGGCCGCAGGGTCAGCTCCTCCGAGAACGCACCCAGGCAGCATCGTCTGTGACATAAACAAATCAGGTGTGCCATTCGGGAGCCGGTGCATTGACGACACGGGGATGTTATGGCGTCTGAGCCCTGACCGCCAGGCTACCCTTCCATCCTCCCCGAGTGTTTTAAAATTGGCACCGGCAACCTGGATAAAGCTCTGGGGAGGCACCTGTAATCCTGCTCCCGTCCACGGCGGGCCTGCACACATCAGCTGCGTCCTGTGGGTCGGGCCTTGAATGGCATGTTTCCCTGTGAAGTTGGTGCTCCCGGTGCCTTCCACACGCGGCCGGTGCAGATCGGACACCTGACTCTCCCACCTCTCCACGCTGCCCCCAGGCAGGCGCAGGACAAAGGCACACCCCCCCTTGCATCTGAGCGTCTTAGGAGGGGTGAAGGCCCTGCCTGGCACCCTAGGTGACAGGGACTGGCTCGCGTTGCGCTTCGGGCCTGTGTGGGCTCAGGGGCCCCGCACAGGTGTGTTTCCTACGAGAAGCCCGTGCCCAGCCCAGGTGGCCGGCCCGCAGCAAAGGAGGGACGGTGGGTGCGGCAGATCTGTGTCTGCAGCAGGGGCCCGGGGAGGGGTCCCAGCCCCCCACAGATGCAGCAGACTCATCGGAGCGGGCCCTCGGTGCACACACAGTGCAGGACAGCATTCCCTTTGCCTGATTAAAGGAATTTTCTTTTGTGAATTAAACCACACTACATAAACCCCAAATTGTCCATTGCCACACATGCAGCCAGTCTCAGAATGCTGGGGGCCACGAGGCCAGGGCCCAGACCACCCGGGTTCCTGCAGCTTCTGTGCCTCCGCGGGGAGCGCCAGTTCCTGTGTGCGGTGGAAGCGTTTCGGCGAATCATGGGAACAGTTACAAGAAAAGCTCGTTTCCCTGCTGTTTCCCATAATTGCTCTTTCTCAGCCCAATATGATTGAAATGGAAAAAGCAAACACATCCATTTTGGTCAGCGTTTTTCTCCTCCCCCTTAATATTTCTCCTTTTGTTTAGAGTCAATAAGGGCGGTTGCGGCTCGCGCCTGGCGTGGAGGCCCCGCGCACCTGGGGTCCAGGCGTGAGGCTGGGGGGCCGCGGCAGGCGCGAGGGGTGCTGAGGCCCGGTGTGTGTGAGCGTGGAGCCGGCTTCCCACCTCCGCTCCGTCCAAAGCGACACGGGGAGCGTCCACCTTCTCACCAACACCGTCCGCTCAAGTCGTGCCGTTCCCGCCTGCAGAGGAAGAGACACCAGCAACAGACTCCATGCCCGGCCCCCCCTTCCTCGCCGAGCGAGACCCTGAGCCCAAGTGGGGCTCCAGGTGACCTTGGAGAGGTCAGGGGGGCCAGCTCTGAACAGAGACATGAATGCCTGGGATGAGAAGGGTCTTTCCAGCACTCTCTGGTGTCGAAGCAGGCTGACTCTTCCCAGGAAGTAACAGGATCGACCTGGCATTTCCCACTTATCACCAGACAAGTGGTGCCGGGCGCTGGACACGGGCCCCCTCAACAGGCCACGCGCCCTAAATGAGCTCAGGAGGTGCCACAGGGAGGCCGATCCTGGTGTCCTGCGGGGCGATTTGCATTGTTCAGAACAGGTGGGTTGGACGGTGGGCAGGATGCTGTGCTGTAGAGGTGGCGGGGGCCGCACGGAGCAGTCCTGTGGGGGTGTCACCTGCTGAGGCCCCAGGACAGGCTTCCCGCGGCCAGGAAGGCACTCGGTGCTGGGCAGGCGCCGGAGGCGGTCCTGGCTCAGAGGGAGGGGCCATGTTCTCGTGCCTTGGGGGGGGGGGCCGAGAAGAGCAACGTTCCAGACACAGTCAGTGGGCCCCACACAACGTGCTTTCCATCCTCCGCCGCACGGGCTCGAACAGCGTGATGCACAGACTGCTCTGTCTCTCTCTGTCTCTGTCTCTCTGTCACCCACAAAGCAGGCGTCACGTTTCTTCCACGACCACTGTGAGGAGCAGTGGGTGTCGTGCACTGTGGGGAGGAGAGCGGGGTGGCCGCGGCCACACTTCCAGAAGGACAAGGCAGGCTGAGCCACAGCCCCAGCTCACCACTCTCCTGCACACCGTTATTTGTACTTCAGCTCTGTCTACTCCTGAAAACCATAATTAGGAAGGACACTTATAATTTATGGTCACCTGTGGTCACCGCCAAGTTTGCACTAGCCAGTGGGGGGCCTCCTGGGCCGCATGTGTCTATTGGTGCCCAGGAGGTGCTGGGGCCCCTGTCAGTGTGGTCACGGCTCTGGGACGGTCCTCGGCGGCACTGACCACGTGTGGCAGGACAGGGAGGCCAGAGGAACTCACGGCTTCCTCCTTCCCTCATGGCGGTCTCCGGGCAGCCTCGACCTCTCGCCCTTCAGCAAACTCCAGAGGTTTCCAGGCACCTGGTGTTTGGAGAATCTCTGCCTGAAAGATGAGGAGCTACTGTTGAATTCTGACCTCCACTCGCTGTTCTCTGCCGCCCCTTTATGAACGCAGCTTCTGGGATTCTGTGCATGGACTCTAAAGCAGAAAATTGTCAGAAAGAAGTGCTGAAAAGGCAGAAAACAGGGGGAAGCTGACACACACTCACACACACAGCAGATTTGGGGCCAGAGCTCAGCAGGAGCCAGCCGCCTTCCAGGGCCCTGCAGCGGCCTGCTGGTTGCATTGCCCACCAACCCAAGAAGGGCTTGAACTGAACCACCTGGAATATGTTGATGTGACTCTAGAAGTGGCCAAATCTACAGCAAAAATTTCACAATTATCTCAAAAAGTTACATGCATATACGTAAAAAAAGGAAGACCTAGCAAACAAATCTGTTCCCCAAAGAAGTTGAAGACCGTCCAGGGACGACTCAGGTGCCCGGGTGCTGGCAGTGAAGGGGCGGGGCACATGGCGGGGGACATGGCTGCCCCCCAGCTCCAGCCGGAGGGGACTTCCAGTCCCACTCAATTCCAGGAAGCAGCAGCACCGCTCCCCCCTCCCCGGCCTCAGCGGCCAACCTCCACCTCCAGGGCCAACGGTCGTTGGTCAGCGCCTTGTCCACCGGTAGCTCTCTGGGCCCGGAGCCCAGTGCAGGCGCGGGTCCTGCCTCTGCTCGAAAAGCTTGGGTCTCTTCCTTGTCTTGGCTGTGGAAACCTGGACTCCTCTATCATGCGGGAGGGTTCTAGGTGCTTAAGGAAGATTGTGAACTGACTATATGGATTTTTCACACATTTCTTGAGGTAAGGAAAATGGATTTCATGGTTACTGTTTTATAGGTTTAAAGAAGATACAGGTAGTGAACATTTTGCCCACCAACCAACAAACTGCTGTCAACGGAGACCAGACAACGTTCTTAACTCAGCCCACCACTGAGCTGCCAACATGGAATCCCAATAATCAAGAGTATATGAGTATTCAAGAGAGAAATCTCCATTTTACAACTTAAAATAAATGCTAAACAATGGGAAACACTTGTTTAGACTGTAGTCTTAATGCCATGGGGGAAACTATTCCCTAATAATCAGGTTCATGTGTGTCCTTGAGGCCCGAGTGTGTCCGCTAAGAAATCCTCACCTCCATTACTCCACCGGGGTGGGGGCTGGAGGTGGCTGTTGACCCTACTGAAGAGTTACCCCATGTGTCAAAGAAAACAGCTACCAGTTCAATGAACATGTTTCGCTTGCTCAAAAAAACACCCCTCAAAAAAAAAAAAAACACCCCTCAGTTGAACACTACATGACACATTACCAACATGATATAAGAACAATTTATTTTTACTGTCTGGATGCTCTTAGAAGATTTTCTTCAATAAAACACCTACTTTTCTGTGCATATTTAAAATTTAAAAAGTGAATGTATGTACAACAAACACACACGACTTCAGCATTTGGGAGCTGTGCAAGCATGAGCAGGATGACTCAGGGTGTGGGACACGGAAGTGACGTCTGTGGGTGGTGACGACGAGAGACGCAGAATTGCCTTATCCCCCTCTTTCCCACCTTCTGTGTGGTCTTCACACTTGTACCAGTGTCGTGGGGCTGCAGAAACAAAGCATAAAAAGTGGTGGTCTGAAACAACTGAAATCTGTTCTCTTAAGCTCGTTCAGGAGGCCAGAGGTCCGGCTGGAGCCAACCGGTCACAGGTCATGCCCCTTTCCGAGCCCCTGGGGAGGCTCCTTCCTGCAGCCTCCTGCTCCTAGGGGCTGAGGGTAGCTGGCCAGGCTGCGCCCCTGACCTCTGTCTCCCCCTGTACCGGGGTCCTCATCTCCTCTTCCCAGAGGGACCCCAGTCATGTTGGGTTAGGGTCCAGATGAGCCCATCCTAACCTGACCACATCTGCCAAGGTTCTGTTTCCAAGTGAGATCACATTCACAGTCGCTGGGGGTTAGCGCCCCAGCGTGCCTTCTGTGGACACAACTGCCCCAGAACACGCACAGGCTCTATCCGCCCCTCCTGACGGCTTCCACCATCAGCCCAGACACCCGGATCCCAAGAGCCAGGCAAGGGGCAGCCTGGGGGCTCCCCCGTGAGGCTGGTCCCACCGCACACAGAGCGAGCAACAAGAGGGGGCAGAGCCCCTCGCGGCGAGCATGTGAGGACAGCAGGCCCATGGGTCCCCTCCTGCCCATCACAGGGCCACCAGCCCACCCCACACCCCTCGCTAGCCACTCAGAATGGGAGCGGGATTGGCTCCCAGCTTCACAGACTGCGACTGCCCAGAGCCCCCGTCTCCTTCCCGGGTCTCTGCCTCCATGTCCCCGGGTCAGACAGACCCCCCCCCACAGAGCTCAGCCCCTCCCCTGTTTTGCATCCAGTAACAAAGCCCCCTGCCAGGCCTTGTGGGGCAAGGTTTTCCAGGCGTCAGGAAGCAGTCCTTTCTAGAAGCCTGCCCCAGCCTTCACTGGTTCTGCCTCCCCCTGTTTTCCCTCCTGTGGCCTCTCCCCTTGCAGAGCATCGCCACAAATGGCCGCAGCTTCACCTCCACCAGCGCGTGAGCCCAGGCGCGCGCTCGCCCGACACGGCATCCGCGGCCGCCAGATGAAGGGTGCACGATTCTGCGCGGGCTCGGAAAGACCCGTGTTAGGACAACAGCTGGGTTACGCTCCCGGAGCGAGGGCGTCGATCCGTGTAGCTACGTGACCCACACGTGCAGGTTTCTCACGGAAGGAATAGAGAAATCACGGCACGTGGAAGACAGCCCAGGGTCTTGAACATAAGGTGGGTGAGGAGAAAAGAGGGAACCCTTCCAGGAGGTGAAGCCTGTTTAAACACTTATAGTTGGGAAGCATTCCTGATGAGCCCTTGCTGATGATTCCAATAAAATCATATTTGCCTTAACCACAAATATTTTCCAGTTCAACCTACATTCCATAGAAGACCAAAAGCAAAATTGATGTGGCTGAATGGAAATGAGTAAGATTGGGGGGGAAAATGAACATTTAATTCAGTTTTCCATTTTTAAACCAAAACGTTGCCTGCGTGTATCCTTGGAAACTTCAGAGGCTTTGCCACGGGTGGGAGGTTCCATTTTTGATGAGTTACAGCGAACGGGGCAAGGCCCCCCTGGCGGGGCAGACCCCCAGACACCTCTCTGTGTCGCTCAGGGCCGTCCTGCCCACGACCTTCCAGGCTGTACCCTCCCGCCTGTGCCGGATTGGAATCAGCGTTCGCGGACTCTGCTCTGAAGTGAAAAAGTACTTGCATAAATCATTCTAGAATTTTCCCTCACGTGAGACTCCCCAGATTTTCTCCGTGCCTTTACTGGTTTTGCAGCTGCTGTACCAGAGAGAGCTACACAGCCCAGCGCCGTCTGCGTGGAGCCGGAGGACCGTGGCCCCGGCGGCCCCACCAGGATCAGAGCCCCGGGGAAGCCTGCGCCCGGGCCCCAGCGCCCGCCACCGGGCCAGCTCGTCACCGGTCCTGCCTCCGGCCGGCCCGGGAGAAAGGGGCTTTGTCACCCTGAAGAAAGACTGCACTTTTCTCATACTTTAAAGGAATAGGGCGAAAAGTCAGGATTACAGAGCTAATAATATTCTGATTCAAAAGCTTACCAAAATGGTCTTCTAGGAAAAAAAATACGTTTTTGTATGAATCAGTGATCTTATTCAAAAATTTTTAAAAAATGGATTTAGTATCTTGATCTTCTGATTAGGGATTTCAGTGGTTGCCCGACGTTTTTATAAGTGGAGAGGGTGGTTCTACCAAGAGAGTACAAGAAAGTAGTAATTATTTTTTGTAGCTAAAAATATTTTCCTGCAAAATATGATTGTGGTTTTAAGCCAATGCCATGTTTTTGAGCTCTTTCTCTAGAGACTTTTGAAGATTCCAGGAGTGTAGTTTTGGGGTGGCATTCTAAATCTCTGACTCATAGTACCAAAGTAGGTATGAATAGTCTTTTTTTAAACACACAGAATACAGTGGAAGTAATAATTATCACATTTGCATTCCAATTGAACTAAAAAAGCCTGTTATCGATTGAGATAGATTTTAGTTAGAAATAGCTTATATCACGAGTATAAGACATGGTAGATCGGGGCAGCTCCTTAAAAGTTGAGATCTCAGACATTCGGAATTGCCTAAAAAATTGGAAGACCAACATAAGGTTTCTGTTTCATATTTGTATTTATTTACTGACACAGACATTATAAAGAAATGCAATCTATTATCATCATTATTTCATTTGAAAGGGAAAAAATAATCCAAAAAGGAGAGACTATAAATTTTAAGTATCAATAATAATTTTTTTACATTGAGTAAATTTAGCGTTCTTTTGCTTCATTTTGCCACAGAACAATTAAAATATCATGTATGTGTTCAAGTCAGTGAATTTGAATTTGGGGTATTCACTGTGAATCTTGGTCCCTTGGTCCATTTGTTAACTAATATGAACTGGGTCTTGTTACTGAATGTCTCTGCGTTTCACTTTGCCTCAAAGATTCAGTTTGGAAAATTAATTGTAGAAACGAGTGTTAACGTGATCGGCGCGGGGCAGGTCTTACTCATCTCCTCGCCTCTTATTTGCCTGGAGTCCTGTGAGCTCTGGAGCCCGTGGCCCTTACAGCAAGTGTCTCGGGGGGGCCCGCACCACGATCCCATCCTCTCTCTGTTCTCACACCTACGACCTGGAGCGTTTTCTGAGCAGTAAGTGCCCCGCCCATGTTAGCAAATCAAATTAGAATTTTGTATTTTTTTAATGCTAATCTATTTAATGTTTCTCTTCTGTTATAAAATATAATCATTTTACTTTTGAAAAAAGAAACCAAAGAGTGAGACATTCAAGGCGTCCACCCAGGAGTCCCATGTGCTTTCTGATAACAGAATCAAATGTTTCTCCTGGGTGGTACAGCATCTCTGAATTTTCTATGAAATTATGCAAACACTTTTCCTCTTTGGGGAATAAGAACATTTCAAATTCACCTGCAAGAGATCAAATGAAACAAAACAGTACTTTGTTCCCTAGAAACTAGATTTGGACGGGGCAGATATTTTGTTCCATGATGCAAAGAACACGCATATCTATTAAATATCACCAATACTAGTTTTACTTTTTTAAAAGCAGATCTTCTGGGGCATCTGGGTGACTCAGTCAGTTAAGTCTAATTCTCGATCTCAGCTGAGGTTTGATCTCAGGTCATGAATTCAAGCCCCATGCTGGGCTCCACACTGGGCGTGGAGCCTACTTAAAAAACAAAAAAAGGCAGATCTCTTGTTAAAACAGAAGTCAGAATGTAAAATCAATACCAGCAACGGAAGATCTGTGTAGGGTCCTGTGATGATAGGTAAACCACACCAAGCCATTATCTCTCATAAAGAGGATAATTATTCTAAGTAATAAACTCCAACAACATTTATTTTATTTAATATTCTTAGAATCAAGAAGATCTCGAAACACACCATTGTTGATGGCACATTTTGTTGGGTAAAAGTTTACCTGCTAAACAGTCAGTACTTAGGGACTCGGGGTTGACTCTTCCGGGTGAGTTTTGTGAGAAACATCTGTATAAAAGCATTCACAGTGAATCTGTAAGTCCATTGTACAGACCAAGAGTACAGCTTTGCAAAAGCAGAAAGCACACGGATAAAAAAGACTGAAGTGTTAATATAATTCAACAAGAGGGCACTGGCCTGAGGTGGTGTGGATGCCTTGGTGGCCTATGTAAGCAAACCAAAATCAAAGCCTGTAAATGCCTCAAGGTCACAACATCAAAATGTAAGGACAACCCATCACCGACAGCCAACTGGGCTTTCAGCTGCGGCCCATCCATCAATTCCTCGCTTGGCTTCTGCCCACGAGCGGAACGCTACTAACCACTTCCGGTTGGGTGCTGCCCCATTAGAATTGATTTTTAATAAATAAACTCTTATTTTTTTAATGTACCCCAGTTTACCTTATTACAGAAGTCGTTATAAGCAAACCTGACAATTTGTTCTACAACGGTTTTAATTTATTTTCACAGAAATGACTGATTTCACTGAAGCAATTATTTGTTGTCCTGTGGACATAGCTATATTGAACCAAATAAGCACATTACTCTGTTATGTTTAGTAAATACTTTGGGAGAGGTATAGAGTTGATTAAAGGTGTGTGTTGTGACAGTTAAAAATCTATCCTGTCTTCAGTTTCCGTTTTTGTTTTTATAACCTCAGGATCTGCTCCGCTGTGTGCGGTGGACAGCCTCCCAGCACCGTCCTCGAAGGGGCCAGTCATGGGCCTCTTAGAAACAGACACACGAACAAATACAAAGACAAGGAGGAGTCCCTGTGTGGCTTCTATGCAAAGCAAAGGCTATGATCGCTCATAGTCTTTGTACTGAGTTACGTTATCACTTCAGAAAGGATTTTTACAAACCTCCTCATTGGATGTGTATGTGGGTGATGCTTCTAGACAGAGCTTTGCATTTTCTCCTTCTCCTTGTATTTCTGACTGCAGCTAAGACCCTTTCGGCAAAAGCAGATGGAGAGCACCCTGCGGTCCGCTGAAGAGCAGAGTGAGGCATCGGTCTATTTTGCAATGCTGCTTTGTAAGCATTCTCAAAGTAAATGGGAATGAGAGACAATAACCCTTCTTGGCTGAAAAGAGAAACACCTCACCTATGCCTAGGACCCCTCATTGGTCGCTCAGGTGACAAGCTGTACAGCCTTTTGCTAATATTAAAGTCAGTGTGGTAATTGTCACAAGGGGAAACTCTGCCCTGAGCAACCCCAGGCCCTGACTTGCTGGCAGTGCACAAGGGAAGGTCTCTTTAACAAAGTTTGTGTCCTTGGTGACACTCACTTTCACACATATATGGCAACATATGTTGTCTATTCAAGCATCTTATATGTGCATCTCTTTATATCCCATGTGGCAGGTCAAAGGGTATCTCGTGGACTCTCACAACCACATGGTCAGATAGGAGGCTGGGGGTTATCACCTACTTCCCCCGAATGAGCAAACTGAAACTCTGAGGGGTGTGGGGCTCCAGGCCATCTGGTCTCTGGATGGGGAGCAGGCTCGCGATGCAGCACGGCACATACCGACCACATGCCACGGAACCCATGGGCACAGACGTGCTTCCTTTTTATCTGTATTTTCATATGAGAGGAAGAAACTCAGATTTTGCTTGATTTTACTTCCTCATTCAGGGTGACAATAGTCTCATCCTTTTTACACCAGATAGAGAAGGAGAGAGAGCATGTCATTGGATCTCCTTTACCCCCAAAACGTCAAATGATTTTCTTCCTCCCTCCTCCCTCTCTATTTCCCTTCCTTCCTTCCTTCCTTCCTTCCTTCCTTCCATCTTCCCACAGTCCAACCGTAGTTCAAAATCAATATATAGATATAGCATGAGAGGCTTAGAATATGAGAAAAAATACTTGTCGTGTTGCCCAGGCAGCAGACCCTGCAGCCTGCCTCTCCTACTAATTATAAAAACAAAACAAAACAAACAAACAAACCCAAAGACCCCACTAAATAAAACTGTGAAAAAGGAAACAACAAGCCCCAAATGGAGTCACTTGTGTTAAGTCCTACATCAGCAAACCAAGACTTAACACCCAACCTAACTGCAGTGTCAGCCCTCACCGAATGTCCATGTGGCATCCCCTTGTCAGCGCTACTGAGGTCACTGGCCTGCTAGGCCCCTTCTGTCCCTGTAGGAAGGTGACCTTGACTGAACCAATCCACTCTTTGCTACTAATGTCTTTTTCCTGCCTCTTTCTGCCTGTGAAAGATGTTCATTGTGTATCACTCTTCAGAACTCCTTTCTGTTTGCTAGATGGGATGCTGCCCAGTGCATGAATTGTTGAATAAAGCCAATAAGATGTACCAATTTTACTCAGTTAATTTTGTTTTTTAACAAATCCAAAAAGCAATTACCCAAAGACTCTGAATGTTCATTAACAGTTATATTATGGAGGGAAATCACAGTTCAAGAAGCCTCACTGGTTGACTTTCCTTTTTTATGTTCCAGCTTTGATGCAAAGGACTTCCTAGTTGGGAGCAACATGCAGACACAGATAGCAAAGTCTTGAGATTTACCATCTACCTGTCTGAGGACCAGGAGTGGGGTCAAGAGACTGAGAGGCTGAGAGTATGGGAGGAAATACTTTATTTTCTTGTTTTCCCTTTTCTTTCCTTTTTTGGTTGCCTCTTTTCCCTCCTGGCCCTGTCCTGTGGCAGCTCAAGCCCCAGGCTCCCTGAAGCAGTGACAATAGGAGAACCCAAAACCCTAAGAGAAAACTTGTCTTTCTGGCCAGACACATTAAACTGGGTAAGAGGGCCCAGTAGTCTAAGATTTATTGTTTCTTCTCTTGTCTCTGCTGCACCAAGTGGCTGTACACAGCCACCTCCCACCCCAAGGGGAGACCCTGAGGGCCGTGAGAGCTGGGAGCAGTGTCAGAGGACACACTTTGACAAGGGAACCTCCCAAGTCCGTGTCTGAACAGACACAAATCCTAGGCTGGCCTCTAAACTACATATGTGCAGAAGAGACCCACACACTGCAGTAAAGCACTGAACTTTGAGCACCGAACCACACCAGAGACCGTAGCCCACATCCTGGACAAACCCCTGAGAGGCCAGTGCACAGGACACATCCACTCAGCGCAGCAAGATGGTCAGGTGGTGAGACTGGAATTCTGCCCATAAAACTGAGGCTGTCCCAGCCTAACAGGGCTGATTGCCTGTTAAAACAAAACCCATGAAATTTAACATTTTCCAGAGGATTTCAACAAGAGCCAGAAATTTTAAAATATATTATTAAAAAATACCCAAGATAGAACCCAAATTTATTTGACATACAAAGAGTCACAAAATGATAACCAATATTCAAGGGAAAAGACAATCAACAGAGGCTGATCCCAAGATGACCCAGATGTTGAAATTATCTAAGACTTTAAGGCAACTACCTATCATAACTATACTCCTTGAGATCAGGGTAGATACTGAATAGAAAGTCAGAAGCTCTCAGGAAAGAAGGAGAAACTATGAAAAAAGAACCAAACAAATTTCAGAACTGTAACTTACACTAGATGAAATAAAGCAATTCCCTGGATGAGCTCACGCATGGAATGCAGACAATGGAAAGTTCGTGAATTTGTAGACCCAAAGCAATTATCCAATGTGCATCACAGAGAGGAAAGACAACTGAAACAGTGGCAGAGCCGTAGGACCCCTGGGGACAATATCCAAAATCTAACACCCACATCCCTGGTATGCCCGGATTGGTGGGAGAGAGGGTCCCGTGCTTGGAGAGCAATTACTTGAATTTGTGGATTATTTATGTATGCTGGAAGTCAAACCATGTCTTTGTGAAACCTCCCCAAATATGGTGCAAGACAACATTTTACAGATTCAAGAAGTCGGTGATCCACAAACAGGATAAACTAAAAAACAACAACAACAACAACAACAACAACAAAAAACATGTAGACACATCCTACTTATGATGCTAAAAATGAGGCTTAAGGAAAATATTTGAAAAGGTGAAAAAAATAAAGTGTTTTCACTCGGCACAAATGAATGACAGTGTCCTCATTTTAAGAAGTCCATCTGTGACTGTTTCCCTCTGCAGGAGACATTTAAACCAACAAATAGAGTGGAGCAAGGGGCATTGTGGCCCTGGAAAAGGATGTGCAAAACATGAAGTAAAATAAAAATTAGTGGGCAAGTTATGTAAATATTTGGAACCTCAGACAAATATTAGGTTTGATTTTGAGGCAAATAAACGAGTCGGTTGCTTCTTTTTTTATCCCCTCTGGGTCATCATCTGTGGTAATGACCAACAAATGAAAACATTGTAAGGTGAGTAAATATAAGCAGGGGTGGCTGAAGCCATTGCCTGTTCTACCTCTGAAAGCCAGGGGACCTTAGAAGCTTATTTAAAAGGCATTATAACATCAACTGCTTCATTCTCCAGCTTACTTCATAAAAATGACATTTCTCAATCGAGATTCTCCTCTTAGCATCCTGGGATGACATTAAGGCCCTAATATGTGGCAACGTGGAAAATCTGTATATCCCGCATAGGGTCTGAGGGGTCCCCACCCCAGTCTCCTATCACACAGGGTGTCCTACATACAAACAACCTCGTTTCTTAGGAACCACAAATAGCGATGGTGAAATGGCAAGCGATTCAGAGGCACAGTCCCACATATATCAGAATGTGCACAAATCCCCTACGTGCGCAGAGTAGAGCTCTTGACTGCACAAAATGAGCTCCCCCTCATAATCAGAGGCATTTTCTTAACACATATGCTTTATGCCTTTGAAACTCCAGTTTCCAAATTCCCCAAACTTATCACAAAAGAGAAAAGCACTATAAAGACAAAGTATGCAGGGAAATTGAAAGAGAAATTGGACGAGAACCTTCTGTGCTGACACATGGGTACAATGGGGTTTAACTGTGTCTCCAGGTACAGCAGGCTCCCTTGAGTCTTGACCCTGACCTACGGGCACGGGAGCATCCGCAGATCTGTCTGCACACGGCCGCTCGCCGCCCCAGCTCACGTTTGAGAAGGGAATGATTGGCCTTCTAACACATGTGAATCTGAAGGAAATGAAGCAGGTTATAACCAAGGTTCCCTTTCACCTGAAGAAGAAAGAACAGGTAATTTGTGATCTGCTAAATACGGGCTGAGAAGGAAGAACAAATGATTTTTGTGATCAGAATGTGGTTCATGTGTGTCCTCATCACATCAGACTGAAAGATATTTGTTCCTAGCTGGGGAGAGCGAGAGAGAGCACTTGGCTATTTTATAACCCCGTGTGCTATTTTAATGGTATTTTAATAATAAAAATTGCAACTGGGTATACTCATGAATTTTAAATGTTTTTATCCTTATATTTTTCCTTTTTAATTCTTTTACTGAGAACGTCTGAATAAGGACTTTATGATTACCATTTAATAAGAAAAACTAATAGGATTTCAGGTTTTTTATTTTGAGGAAGGCAAGAATTACGGCTGAGTCTGATCTTCAGTGTGGCTTGGCTTCTGTCTACCACGGAGGACAGAGGATGACGTGGTCCCTGCTCAGCGTTTTGCATCACGCTGCTGGAAATAGACACAAAAAGCCCGATTTTGAAATGTTTATGCATTACTATGTTTATTTTAGAAACTGTGAAATTTATGCCAGTTAGTTATTAAAGAATGTTCATGGTACTTATTTTTCTCTTTTCCCACAGCCCAGAACCAATATATGACAATAACGGGCACCTGGGTGGCTCAGATGGTTAAGTATCTGCCTTCCGCTCAGGTCATGATCCCAGGGCCCTGGGATCGAGTCCCGCATCGGGCTCCCTGCTCCTTGGGAGCCTGCTTCTCCCTCTGCCTCTCTCTCTCTCTCTCTCTCTGGCTCTCATGAATAAATAAATAAAATCTTTAAAAAAAATATATATGACAAAAACCCAGCCCCCTGTGCTGCACCCGTGATGCAGGACAGAGTGGGACGAGGCACAGGTCTCTCTGCACTTGGTTTTCTAATTCAGTGTAAATACATTTCACACATTTTACTTATGTTATTCATTTTTAAATTCTGAGAAGTCATCTGAGCCCTGTAATCACTGTCTACATTAAATAAAAGATGGTTTTTTTGTATGTTAATATCTTAAACTTGCAAACCTATAAAGACATATGGCAAAATAACTGGCCTGATATATTTGATAAACATCGATTATGATTTTGATAAGTTTATTATGAAAGAAATCAGAAGATTTTTATCTTTGTAGTTACAGATATGTATGAATCTATGTTTTTGGTTCTCACAGCCAATGCTGATCTGCCTGCATTTTTTAAGGTAAAACAGATTCTCAATACAGAAAATGATGGGTAAAATTGTGAAAAATATGTAGAATGCAAAATAGTGCTGTTATTTATGATTTAAAACCCATATTAATTAATATTTTTAATTAATTTTAAATTAAATTAAATTAAATTAAATTAATTTTATTTTAATAAAATTAATTTTAATTAATTTTAATTAATATTAATTAATATTAATTAACCCATATTAATTTAAAACCCATATTCATAATAATTTGCTTTGTTAAATCTCTTCACACCATAATTAGCCCTGTGTCTTGAATCCCATTTGAAATATTTCTTCTGTCTAAACTGGGGAAATACCCAAAGAAAAGCAGAACAGATCCCTCAACTGTGAGAATTTCCAGGCAGGGATAGGGGCCATCAGAGACTCTCCTGGTTTAGGAGAATTACTGTTAATTACTGTTTAATCCATAGGCCAGAATTATTCTACATGATTATAAGAATAACAGCTATATCTTACAAATATGCTTCCAATGAGGTCAGTAATAAAAGGCGCATCTAGCTCGTGAGTGGGGGCCTGATCGCGCTCACACGCCGACTGCACTTTCTTCCCTGGTACACCACCCACCCAACGCCATGCTGTTCTCATGGCTGGCTCCTGGCCCGCAGGGTCTCGGGAAGCATCATGTGAAGGCGGGATGCGATGCAGCCTCTACAACTCAGACTCCGCTTCTTTTGAGCTCCGACACAGGCTCCTGCAGATTGTGTAGGAACAACTTCAGTTTGCAAGAGCCTTGCATTTTGGGCTCAAGCAGTTAATCCAGGAATAAAGCTGAGCACAGTGTATGTCATGAAGGCTGCAAAGGGTTAGAAGAGGAGCCAGACTGCTCTGCTCTCACAGACTGGAGGGACATTTTCCCAGAAGGGAGAAGGGAGAGTGCGGGAGGGACGGCGCAGACCAGTGTGAGTCCCGAGCAGTGGCCCTGACCCTCTGTCCTGCCCCCAACACTCCAAATACTTGAGTCCTTGTTTGGAGGAGGTGACAAGAACTGTCTAGGTTGGGACAGGGAGGTTAAGGTTGAGGGGACCTGTCCTCTCCTTGGGTGAGGTGCAGCAAGAAGCAAGCCTTGAATAGACAGCTCTGTCCCCTTGGTGCAGTGGCCACAGAACAGAAGTGGCCATGAGGGGGGCCTCACCAGGGACTGAGCAGGTTCTACTACAGTGACCCACAGCCCCACACATCCCCACCCTCAGAGAGGGGTTGGGGAGAGGGAGACAGAGATGGTCTGCGGGACAGCACAGGAGTCCATGTGACCTGGGTGGACCCATGCCCATGCCTGCAGGGGCACCATGGGCATTTTGCAGCTTTGGCTGAAGTGGATGCTAATGACCAAAGGCCAGACAGTGTGAATTTCTCTCAACAACCCCAGGGGATGTCCAGGAGTGCAGCAGACCAGACGTTTCTTCCCACTGCAAACACGGGAGACACCCAGACATCACGCTGGGAGGAAATCAGGAGCCAGCCTCTGAATCAGCTAAGTTCCAATGGAAATGACTCACGGTCCAATGACTGGGCAGTTTTGGAAGTGAGTAGGTGAAATTTTCTGCCACAGGAGGTATTGTGACTCAATTGAAAATTAAACTCAGATTTAAAAAGAAAATAAGGTTACTGTTTCATGACCCAAACCTGAGGTTGTTCCTCATGAGAACCAGCCACCTTTGATGTTCTGTGGCAGTCCCCACATTGCACATTTAGTAAGTGTTTATTCGTTGTACGTGGGGTCAACCAGAAAGGGATTAGGTACTCTCCAGGAGTCTCCTGTTGGAAGAACTAGGAAGCCCCTTGTGGCCCCTCTGGAAATCCTAACCGCCAGTCATGAGTCTCCCCATCTTGACCAGGACGTGAGCCACATGTTCTGGAAAAGCGCTGCCTCTGATTCTGTGAAGTTCTGAGGTGAGACATCCAGCAGACCATTCTGGAGAGGTAGAGATGTTCTACATGTAGATGCATGAAGCATCTGAAATGTGCCTAGTAAGAACCCGAATCTTTTATTTTACTGATGTTTCCTGTAGTTAAATTTAAATGGCCAAATGTCAGGAGTGGCCACCATATTGGACAACTTGGCAGAAGGTCCGGGCTTAGCTCGTGGCAACTCTGATGGGCTTTCTAGGCAGTCTTCCTCACTCCCGCCCTTTAGACGCGGCCAAGAGTGTGGCTTCGTTCCATCTCTCCTTTGGTATAATCTCATGTTCTTCTCATCTTTATCAGTCAGGTTGATGTGAAGGATGGTGGATTCATTCCCTGTTTTTCTCGCTAGATCCCTATGTCTGCACAACAGTTCCTGCCAGTCTGGCCCCAGGGGGAAGGCTGGGGGACGTGAAAGGGTCCTGATCTGGAGCTGAGTGGTACGGTACAGACTTCTCTAGGCTGGAGCTGGGTTCTGAAACACTCGACCGTGTGGCATTTGCAGATGGCAGTCCAGGCGCTGATAAGGGAATGGCAGTGAAGGGGACGGTGATGTCCTGTCTCCTTTATCCTGGAAGAGCCCACTCCTCCTTCTGTGCTCCTTAGTCTTGTTTAAACATAACTATCAAGACAGCCATGCAGCCTAGGCATTTGATCATCTGCTGACCCCCTCCTGCAGCTGGGATGCACAGCGTCTTCCCATCTGTGTGTTTCCTATCTGTCCACCGTGTTTACCCATTTAATCACCCATCCTGAATTCGTTGTTCATTCACTGGGGACTCAGTGGTTGTTGGGTGGTAGAGAGAAAGTGATGTGGTCCCTGGCCTCCTGTTGCTCTACATCTAGTTAGGGAAACAGAAACACATCAAGCAATCACTTTTTTTGTGGGAGACAGGGCAGATACCTCTTGTTAGTGATTTATCTCTACCTGTTAACCCAGTAACTTCAAAACATCATGTGATCCATGCACCGTGTTTCTCTCGTGGGTACAGAGGGTATGAGAAGGAGAACGCAATGCAAAGCATGTCCAGCAGACACCCTGGTGGGCTTCTTCTGTTGGAAGAACGTTCTTAACAGACACTGTTATTTTCCAAGTGCAGGTCTCACAGAATACTGATTGTGTTTGGGGCACATTGTGTCCAGGTGAAAGTATCTCTTGCAGTCTGTGGTGGCCACGTAACCAGTTTTGTCCACGAGATTCAATGCGATGTCCCTGAGAAGAGAGGCTTGAGTGTCAACTCCCTTTCAGTCCTTCGTCACATAAACCTGGCACTGAAACAGCCACCTTGTGAGCACAAGGTGACAGCGTGCCACAGTACCTGGCTTGGGTGATGGTGGTTGCCGTGACATTTCAGTGTAAAAGAAAAACAGTTGATAACAATATATTAGAAGTCCAGTGAAGGACTTCCCACCCTTCTGGTAGCTTTTCTTAATGCAGTGACTTGGCATCCCGACTCATCCCCTGGAGTGGCCCTTCCAGCCCCGGGGCCTCCACGTCCTGCTGTGGCCATCAGGCAGGTGAGGTGAGGCAGGGGGAGACTGACCTGCGTCTGAAGAGCTTGGTCTACCAGATAAAGTTTAAACTCCTAACTGAGAATGCAGGTCTTCCACGACAAAGGGACTTCGCATGGGATCTGTCCAGGCTGCCCTTCCTCACACACTCTAAATTTCTGTCACCCACGCACGTGAGTCCTCGCTGAGCACTTCCTTCCTCCTCTGATGCCTTCATCCTCCCAAACGGCCTCCTACCCTCAACAGTGTCTCCACCCGCATTTTAAAGAATCAGATTAAAGACCAGTATCTGTTGAATCTTTACTCTTCGATGAAAGTGATTCTTTCTTCTCATCTCTCAGAGGTCGGCAGACACATTTCTTGTGATAATTCATAGCAACTATTGTAAATTGAAATTCAAAATTTAACTACCTTCAGATAAAAAAGATAAGGATAAACATTGTTATTGAGATTATTAAGCAGCTTTACAAATTCTACAAATAAACAGTGTAAATATCCACATTATGTTTTTTTGTTTTAGTCCAAATATATTAAATTCATTTTTTGACTCCTGATAATGTCAAAGTTGGAAATCTGTTGATTTAACCAATATTCCTTGTCTTGGAATTGATACTACCTAATAATTGCAGTTTTGTATAAGATATATCTTAATAATTCACTTAAGGGAATTGGATTCCATGTTGTATCAGTGAAAAAGAACTCTGTGCGGCGTTTGACTTTTCAGGTTCATGAAGTTCCAAGTGTGGGTTTCTCCAGGTAAATACTTATCATTTTGTTTGTTTTTGTAACTAACATTTCAGACAGTTTTCTAAATAAGATATCTAAGTTTTGTTCCATTTTATAAATTTCATTTAAAAAAGCCCTGCTCTTATTGTTTTATAGGTTCTCTTTTGTCAAAAGTTAAATATCCGCAGGTCGTTATGTGAGTCAGTTCATTCTTGTTATTGCGGAGTCATGTTCCACCAGGTGCTCCTAAATCCCACTGAAGTTTGAGATGTTTCTGGTTTGGGTTATTATAAAAAATATCATGTAAGTTCTTTTATGGGTGGATATCTTTATTCCATTTGGATAAAAACATAAGAGTAAGATTTCTGTCAGTTTTCCAAAGTGGCTCAATCACTTCATACCTCTGTCAGCAACGTAGAAGAATTCTCGTTGCCCTACAACCTTTTACCAACGTTTGGTACGACCAGCTTTAAATTTTAGCCATTCTGAGGTTAGTGAAATTGTATCTCATTGTAGTTTTAATTGAAATTTCCCTGATGATTAATGCTGTTTCCAAGTGTTGATCAGCAATCTTTGTATTTTCCTTTGAGGAGTGTCCAAGGCTATTGCCCATTTTGATAGAATTGTTTGTCTTTTTATTATTTATTTGTGGAAGCTCATTGTATGTTCTAAATATGAGACCTTTATCAGATACATGCTTTGTGAGTATTTTCTCCCAGTCTGTCACTTGCCTTGTCATTTTCTTAAATATGTCACTTAATGAACAGAAGTATTTGTTTTGTTTTGTGTTTGTTCTTGATGAAGGCCCATCTATCAACTTTTCCTTTTATGTGTAGTGCTTTTTGTGTCTACCCTAAGGAACCTTTCCAGTTTGAATGATGAAAAGATATTTCTGTTTTCTTCTGGAAACTTTATAGTTTTAATTTTTATGACTCACCTTGAATTCATGTTGGTAGGGTTCTAAGAAAGGGGTTGCAGTTAAATTTTCTCCGTGTTTATACAGACGGTCAAACACGTTTACTGAAAAAGTCCTTTTCTCCTGTGACCCATTTCAATGGTCATTGTCTCAAATGCAGAGGCTTTGTAGCAAGTCCTGAAATCACCTGGTGTGGCTCCTCCAACATTGTTTGTTTTGAAGTTTGCCTATTTTATCTCCTTCAAATTTCTAAATAAATTTGAAAATCAGCTCAATAAGTTCTGTAAAAGACTCTACTAGGGTTTGATTGAGTTACATTAAATGTATGGATCAATTGGTGGACAATTGAGATCTTAACAAAATTGAGTCTTAAAATCCATGGCCATGGTATAATTGACCACTTATTTAATTCTCTTCTAATTTCTCTCAATAATATTTTTAAATTTTCAACATAAAGAATTTGCATAAATTTTATAAAACTTATAGTTATTCATGTTTTATGCTATTGTAAATGAAATTAATTTATTTCATATTTTAATAGTTTCACTGTTAATATACAAAAATAAAACTTTATCTTGCTACCTAGTGGTAGTTTTATTCCAGTAGTGGTTTTATTATTTTTTTTCTATATGAACAGTGTTACCAACTTCAAATAAAATTTTTCTTCTTCCTTTCTAATATTTGTGCTTTTAGTTTTTTTTCACTGCCTTATTTTAATAGAAAGAGTTTTCAGAATAACATTGAATAGAAATGATGAATAATAATATCCTGTCTTCCTGATCTTATGAGGAAACATTCAATATTTCATAGTTATAAGGGCTGGTATATGTAATGTATTCATTACAAAAGATGTATAATGAGAGCTGTAGGTTTCTGATGACTCTACATCAGATTGAGATTGTTTTCCCACATTTCAAGTGTGTGTTTACTGAGATTTTTTTTAAGAAATTATTTATGAATGCTAAAATTTGTCAAGTGCCTTTTGGCACACAATCATATGCATTTTACTCCTTTAATTCATTACTGTGGTATGTTACACTGATAAATAATCAATGTTATATAGGCCTTCACATTTATTATTTATAAATAATAACTTATATTATTAAATGTATTCGTTAACAATATCTTGGTGCTGGAAGAGGGTGCTGAAACTGTTAAATTCTTGATTGTGGTGATGGTAATAACACAGGGAGCATTTGCCATTTGCCAAAGCATAGAATGATACACCAAAGAATCCATTTTGCTGTATATAAAGTATTTCTTAACAATAATAATAAATAATGTTAGATTGTAGGATTTTCATAGATGCCTTTTATCTCATTGAGTTTTTAATCATAAATGGACTGAAACTTTAAGAATTGGTAAATACAATGTCTGCAGTGAAAAATGCACTAGATCAAATTAATGGCAGATTAGACATTGAAATAAAAAAAAAAACTTGCAGTGAACTTGATATTGAACTTGAAGGCTTAGAAACAGAAACTACCCAAAAGAAACTTCAGAGAGAAAAAAAAATAAAAAAATAAGAATGGAAAGCACATAAGTGAACTATAGGCCAGCTTCAGGTGCAGGAACATAAATATAATTGGAGTCATCAAAAGAAAAGACAGTGTAGGGACAGAAAAATATTTAAGTGAATAATATCTGAAAATTTTCCCAGTTTAATGAAAACTATACACCCACAGATCCAAGAAGTTCAACAAATCCCAAGCACAAAAAAATGAAGAAAACTACACCAATGTACACAATAATTAAACTTCTCAAGATCACTGAAAAAAAGAGAAAGTCTCAAGAGCAGCCAATGAATATGTACAGAAGAATGAAGATAAGGATGGCAGCAGATTTCTCATCAGAAACAATATTTGAAAAATAATAGCTGAAAATCTCCCAAATATGATTAAAAGCATTAATCTACACATCAAAGAAGCTTAACAAATTCCATTAAAAAAGAAAGATCCCAAATAAATAATCTAAAATGCCACTTTAAGACACTAGAAAGAGAGCAAACTAAACCCAAAGCAAACAACAAACGATTTAGAAGAATAAATGTCAATCTTTTATAAACTCTACCAAAAATTAAAGGGGTCTCATTCTATGAGAACAGGATTTACCCAAATCCCAAATGAGACAAAGATACCACAAGAAAAGAAATCCAGAGGCCAATAACTCTTGTGCATATGAAACCCTTAACAAAATACTAGGAAACCAAGCCCAGCATTATGCAAAAAACAAAACAAACAAACAAAACAAAACACCCACTGTCCCAGGAACACAAGGTTGACTTAAAATCTGAAAATAAATTAATATAATACACAATATTAATAGGATAAAAGAATAAAATCACATAATTATCTCAACACATGCAGAAAAGTACTTAGTGAATTGTTATACCTCTTCACAATAAAAGTGCTCAGCAAACTAGGACTAGATAGAAACTTTCTCAGCCTGATAAGGGGCATCTACAAAAAACCCACAGCTTACATCACATTTGTGATGAAAAACTATGCTTTCCCTCGTAGATCAGAAACAATCAAAGATGTCCACTCTTCCCACTTCAATTCAACCTTGTACTAGAGATTGTAGCTAATACACTCAGGCAGGAAAAAATAAAGGCATCCAGATTGGAAGAGAAAAAAGTAAAACTATATTTGCAGATGACATAAACTTGTACATAGCAAATCCTACACACACACACACACACAGACACACACACACAGACACACACACACACAGTATTTAAGCTAATAAATGAATTCAGCAAGGTTAAGATACAAGATAAATATGTATATGTATACCCTAGCAATAGAAAAACAAATGTGCAATTAAAATCAATTACATTTAAAATAACATTAGAAATAAAGTACTTATGAATAAATTTAAGCCAAAAAATGCAAGACTTGCACATTGAACCATACAAAACATTTTAAATAAACTAAAAAGGACCTAATAAATGAAAAGTCAACCCATGTCTATGAATTCAGACTTAAGAAGACTTATTTAAGAAGATAACACTCCCCAAACTGATATACAGATTCAATGCTATACTTATCAAAATTCTAACTGTCCTTTTTCATTGTTTACAGAAATCAACAACCTGATCCTAAATTTGATATGGAAACTAAAGAGATCCATAATAGTAAAACAATATTTAAAAAGAACAAATTTGGACTACTCTCACTTCCTGATTCCAAAACTTATTATAAAGCTACCATAATCAAGAAAGTGTGATACAGGGGCACCTGGGGAGCTCCGTCAGTTAAGCATCTGCCTTCTGAGCAGGCCATGATCCCAGGGTCCTGGGGTTGAGCCCTGCCTCAGACTGTCTGCTCAACCGGGAGCCTGCTTCTCCCTCTCCCCACCCCCACCCCCACGCTGTCTCTCACTATATCGCTCTCTCTCTCAAATAAATGAATTAAATAATTTTTAAAAAAAAAGAAGGTGTGATACTCCATAAACATAGACAAATAGATCAATACAATAGAGTCAAAAGTCCAAAAGTAAACTAATACATCATGGCAAATGGATTTTCAACAACAGTGTCATCACTATTCAATGGGGGAAGAATAGTCTTTTTGATTAATGGTGCTGGGACAACTGAGTATCCCCCCACACGTGAGCGAAGTTAAGCTCTCCTCACACCATATATGAAGTTAACTCAGAATTGATCAGACACCTAAATGTAAGAACTAAAATTATAAAACTCCTAGAAGAAAACTTAGAATTCTATCTTTAATACTTTGGATTAGACAACAATTTCCTAGATATGACATCAAAAGTACAAGCAACAAAGAGAAAAAAATTGGACTCCATCAAAATTAGACTTTTGTGCTTTAAAGGACAGATCAAAAAAGTGAAAATACCACCTAAAATGGGAGACAATTTTGGCAATTCACTTATCTAATAAAGGTCTAGTATCAAATATATATATATATATACATATATATATATATATACTCTTCCAACTCAGCAATAAAAATAAAGAGGCCAATGAAAATAAGGGCAAAGGGCCTGACTAGATACTTCTTCAAAAAAGTATACAAGTGGCCAATAAATGCACTAAAAAATATGCTCTGCATTAAGGAAAATGCAAATCAAAACTACCATGAGATACTACTTCACACAACTAAGATGGTTATGATTTAAAAAAAAGTTTTGGAAAAGATGTGGAGAAATTGGAATTCATACATTGCTGATGGAAACGTAAAGTTGTGCAGTATCTGTTTAAAATTTAGCAGTTCTTTAAAAATTAAACAGTTACCATATGACTCAGCAATTACACTTCTAGGTATATATCCAAGAAAATGGAAACCATATGTTCCACAGAAACATGTGTAGGAATGTTCATAGCAGCATTATTCATAATGGACAAAGGTGGAAACAACCCTGATGTCCATTACCTGATGAACAGACAGGCATACATGGTATATCCACACATGGTCTATTATTCAGCCATGAAAATTAATGAAGTATTGTTGCATGCTATAACATGGATGAACTTTGAAAAAGTTATGCTAAGTAAAAGAAGAAGTGACAAAATGCCACATATTGTATGATTCCATTTATATGAAAAGTTCAGAATGGGGAATTCTATAGATTCAGAAAATCGATTAGTGTTTGCCAGGGACTAGCACCAGGTGAACAGGAAGTGACTCCTAACAGATTTCTTCTGGAAGTGCTGAAAATATGTTGGAATTTGATATTGGTGGTGGCTCTACAACATTATGGATGCACTAAAAACACTGAATTGTATACTTCACAAGGGTGAATTCTATCTCAATGTGTAAACAATGAAACAATGCAGATGGAACATGGTGCAGCAGCTATTTTCAAGTGGTGAAGAAATTATTGCCAACCCAGAAGTCTGCGTCAAGCAACATGTCTTTCCATATTGACTCTATACATACAAAAGTCAAAGAATTAGCCACTTGAAGAGCTCTGCCTGCAGGAAGGGAAATGTCAAAGCTACTCCTTCAGGCAGGAGAAAATCTGAGTGAAGCAAAGGAATGAAGGACAGTGGAGTTGGTGACCACTTTGGTAAGTGTGTAGGGTGTCTCTTATTAGGTAAATGTCTTTGATAGATGATTGGCTGGTTAAACAAAAGTGATATTGCATAAGTAAAATATATGGTAGCAAAAAAATAAATGAATAAGAAAAATGGAATCATGCCTTTGCTACTGTAAAGTCATTTATTTTTTAAAGATTTTATTTATTCATTTGTCAGAGAGACAGAGAGAGAGAGAGCATGAGCAGAGGGAGAAGCAGAGTCCCCACTGAGCAGGGAACCCAATGCGGGACTCGATCCCAGGACCCTGAGATCATGACCTGAGCCGAAGACAGAGGCTTAACTCACTGAGCCACCCAAGGGTCCCTGCTACCTTCAAGTCCTTATGCCACACCTGAAGTGGCCATCACCTAAGGCACACTGTGGGAAACTTAAGATGTACATATAAATCCTAGAGCAACCACCAAACTCACAAAAACAAAGGGTTACACTTAACATGTCAACAAAAGGAGATTAAAATGAATATTAGAAATATTCCAGAAGAAGGTATAAAAAGGCAGAAATGAGAACAAAGATCAGATAGAACAAATGAAAAATAAATGGCAAAAAAGTAGACTCAAACCTAATCATACCAGTAATCACACTAAATATAAATAAATGGTCTCAGTATCTCAGTAAGAAGACAGAGATGATAAGACTGGATAAAAAGGCAAAATCTGATATGTACTGCTTACAGATAACATACAATGAATATAAAGACTCAAATAGGATGAAGGTAAAATAAAGATATCGCATGCTTGCACTGGTCAGAAGAAAGCAAGAGTGACCTACCATCTACCTACCTATCTACTTACCTACTTATCTATACATGTAAATTTATATTTATAAATGTGTACAATTATAAATATGTATATATTCCAGTATTCCAAGAATTTACAAGGATATGGTAACATGGGCAATCTTATACATTGCTGATAGAAATATGAACTAATGTACTTTTCTGGAAGGTACTATGTTTCAAGAAAGCAAAATGCAAATATTTCTTGGCCCACAAATCAAAGAATTGCCAAAGGTTTATGGTCACTTCTGCAACAACAAATTGGGGAATGACTAAATAAATGACAGAGCATTTATATAGTAGATTATTGTGCATTTTATATTCTTAATACTTCAAGTATACAAGGAAGTGTTATTTTAATTTAAAAAGTGGAACATCAGATTACACAGACTCTCTGTACTTGTATTATAAAAATACCTATAATTAAACTACCTATTCTTTACTCATATTACATTCAGATGTTTAGGGATAATGAGGTTTCTTTATGTTCTAACACTGCCCTGCTTTGCTAGCGAGCCCTGTCCCCAGGGGCAGCTGGACACAGGAGAACAGTGACCACCAGGGTTAGTACAATCCCTGTTCCAGGGCGTGAGCCGTGCTGGCACCCCTCATGGTTCAGTCTCCGTGTGCTGGTGCTCCCCGCTTCCCTGCACACTCCGCTCTTGTGTGTGACTCTCCTGTCCTACCCTTGTTCTCCACGGTTCAAGTCTGAAACTGGAGGCCAGACACTGACAGAGCTGCCTTTAGAACCAGGGCCCTGGGGAAGGTTTTGGGACTGAAGACAGTCCATCAAAACTGAAGCCTGCCTCTCTGCCTCGCAGAGTGCCCTGAGTTGACTCGATGGCCTTCTCTAGCCTGAAGGAGGGAGGTCGGCCTCGTCTTTGTCCCACAGGCAATGGTGGGGCTGGAGGCCGCTCCTCCCCTTCCTTAGCCATTCACCCTGGCCATCTACTTGGCCTGCTCTGGGAAGGACAGCCCAGGCTTTGTTTCAGTCACGCTCTTCTTCCTGACTCCAGCTTCCCTGTCAAGGTGGATGGCAGACGGGTGATGGGGAGAGGACCAGCTGACCAACCTGGGGCCCTGGCTGGGAGCTCTTTCAAGTATTACCCTGTTCCCAACGGAAGGAAGACAGAGCAGAATGTGGACAAAACAGTCACGTGTTATACAAATGTGCATATAACACACACAGGTACACTAACAGGGGACTTCAGGGGAGGAGCTGAAAGGTAATTTAAATTTTCATACTTCTCTTTACTGGTCAAATTTGGCTACATATTTCATTCATAATCATAAAAAAATAGATAAATGTCCTCTATTTAAATATAAGTGCTCCTAGAGGAAGTCAGGCCAATAATTAGGTGAGAAAGTAGAATAGTGATTTCAAGACCGCAGTTTGCTGACTGACTCACTGCAGAATCAACTCAGAGAAGGTTGGGGGCAAGTGCTGGGGCAGTGTGGTCCACCGGGCCAGCCGTCTGAGGCTGGGGACACGTGGGGCTCGGGAGTCTGGGCGGTGGTGGGACAGCCTGGAGACGGCTGCGGAGAGACGGTCTCTGGGAGGCTCTGCCTGGCCTGGTGCTAACAGTGGGAGACACTTCTCAGTCTTAGAGGACATGGCTCTGATCCAGGTGACTCTGACTTGGCTGGAAAGACAATTTACACATAGGACACATTTGGGAAAAATTACAAAAGCTCATAACAAGCAGTGCAAAGTATGATGTTTTAACTAAACACACAGTTCAAACCGAATGCAAATAGCATTGCTTTTGCAAGATTCCCAGTTCTGGGAACACCAAGAGGGCAGATCTCTTACTCTGGACTTCCTTTTACGGTATTTTCAAAGCTTGCACACGATTTAGTGTGATCCATTAGCTGAGAAAACATTTTTCAAGACAAAGGTCATACTCTTGATCTTCAAAGTTCAGAAGAAACGTGGTAGATATTGAGACCCATTTGAGGGGAATAATGAGCAACGAGAGAAGACAAAAATGTGTCTTCTTTCCCTGCCCTCCGCAATTCTTGAGTTTGTAGGACCTGTCATGAGTTAAATTTAAATCCCTTTAGGACATGGGCAGCCTCACAGGAAAAAGACCTGCCATTCAGGGAAAAAGTGACATGCGGTTTTTGTTAACCTATTATGCGTCTCCTCGGATACTTAAAGGTCAAAACCCGGGGCAGCAGTGGGATTGAGCTCTCCCCTGCCCTGCAGAAGCCACACCAAGTCAGCACAGAGTGGAAGCCACATCCAGGACCGGGCAGCCGAGAATGAGAGGCGCCCCTGCCAGGCCAGTGCCCAGCGGCCTCATCCAGCACATGTATTGGGAAATATCCCTCTGCTGGAGGGATGTGTCACGGAGTTTTCTCGGGAATGACAGGGAAGGTGGGACCATTCCCTCCTTGTACGCTCACGGCGCAGCCTGCAGGGAATCCAAGCGCTGTCCGCAGGGAAATGGCTCATCTGCCCGGAGGCTAAGCCAGGGGAGCCTGAAACCCCTGGCGGCTCCTTCGGAGCCCCTGTGGTCTCTCGTCATTGGGCTCCCAGCTTCAGCTCCTCCTTCAGAAAGGTGCAGAAACTGCACGAAGGCATCTTGAACTTGACAACCAAGCTACGCAAACACCCAGCACACAAATGAGGTTGGCCTCGCGCTGAATTTGTTCACACATTGGCCTCAGAAACAGGTAAGTGCTTTTGTTGTAAGTGTTGGAAACACGTTATGGACCCCAGCAGTCATGCGTGGGCACCGGAGGCCGGGCAGTGGCAGGCGCGAGAGACGCCACCGAGCCCGTGGTGCGTAGGTGACTCCCGCGGCCTAGTCCTTCTGGATGTCTGCGCCGTTTCATCGCTCTTAACACCACCAAGATATTTCCCATGTTTATTTGGTTCCTGAAAACTTTTGATGTTTTGTGTGTTTAGACTTTAAAAATTGCTTAATACTACTTCATATTTAGTTTGAATAAATGACCCAGGGAGGAAGTTCTTGATCAGACAAAACACGTTAACACACAACATTTTCACACATGGTTTCCACACCCTTTCTGAAAACTGGATACATGATTTACCAATATGAAGGGGCAAGTTTTTATGCTTTTTTTTCCTTTTGGATTTGAATCTACTTAAGATGATGTGATTTCTAAGATGAAAATGAGACTCAGATCCTTTTGTTAACACCGCTCCTGGAGGAGGGGCCCCGAAAGTCTAGACTGACTTCTTAGATGTGGAACAGTCCTGACACAACAGTGGTGATGAGCCAAGCTCAGAGGCCTCAGAAACACATGGACTGCATTTTGTGTGCAAGCGGGGGGCTCCCTCAGGGGAGAGGCTCCCAGGGTCGGAGCACACCATGGTCAGGGCCGGGCTGAGAGATGCCGCAAGATGCGGTGGCTGGGCTCCCTGTGCACAGGCAGAGGGGCCTCTCTGGAAATGTGTTTCTAACACACATGGAAGTTGTGATTTTAAGAATAGAACGTTAGCACATCTGAAAAAAAGAAAAGTTTGGGAGGATTTAGAGCCGAAGATACAAGAGGTCAGGAACAAATCCAAACTGCTAAGGACGATGGTGGAGGCGCATCCCTCCTTGGCCGCCACAGGTGGGGGAGGCTGTACCCGCGTGTTTCTTGATGAGAGAGGGTTCAAATTCATGCTATTTCATCCATCTGTGAGCTCCTGAACCAGCCCAGAACTCCTCACTGGTGCAGGTCATTGGGTCGTGGACTTGGGTCCGAGGAATGCCTGCCTTGAGCTCTGAGGACGAGTAGCTGCTCGGCGCTCAGTGGGACAGAGTACTGCCTGCAACTTCTTCAAAAGATGGATTAAATACATCAACCACAGGTGGTTTGGGTTTTTTTTTGTTTGTTTGTTTGTTTTTTGCCTTTAGAAATGCTTTTTTTAATAAAATAACTACTTAAGTAGACACATGTCTATCTACAAACACTGTTCCCAGGAGACAAACACTCTGCCTTCTGACCGACCACAGACGCCTGGGGCTGAGCCCATCATGGCTTTATCAGGGTTCGAAGGCCTGGGTGCCCTTAGTGCTGCAGTGGCTGGAAGGCCAATCTTAGTTCTTAAAACACAAAACTCATGGTTTCCTAATGGGAGCCAAAAGAAAGAATAAGAGTCTGGTTCAAACAGAAACTTCGGGGGCCTGAGCGGAAGCAAGCACGTTCCCGGGGCTGAAGCGAGGCACCCCAGGCACGCAGCACCACTTGGCCTGGGCTGTGTGCTCTGAGGCGTGGAGATACGCGGTGAAACAGAAAAGGCTTGCTTCCGAGGCCAGGACAGGCTGCTTCTGGGACTGCTTATCTCGGTTCCAGTAAGACACGTGCCTTATGTTTTCTGCATCTGAGGGTGGTGTGCTGGGCTGAGGAGAAACCAGGCCACACTGGGCCCCGCTCGCTGCAGAACCCATCGTTCTAATGGGGCACTGGCAGCTCTGGTCCGGCTCTCCTTCCTGGCTTGCAGGGGAAGGGCCAGGACAGCTCATCAGGCGCAGGCTGAGGAAAGCACAAGATGCCACGCACAGAAGGCTGTCAGAACGGGTTGGTGGCCACACCTAAACGGGAGGAGGACAGGCCCTTTCAGATGGAGCCAGAGGACCCCACTGACCGTACACGCTTTTTCAACGGGAAAAGGCAGCAGTCAAATTGTGCATAACCAATCTGGACACACAGTGAAATAAACCTTAAAAACGTGACAGATGGTAGTGTTTTAGGGACTCTTAGGCGTTACCGGCGTGTGTGTTGGGGGTGGGGGGAGCTGAGGCTGGTATCTGAGCTGGTACCAGACTGGGTACAGTTGGACAAACTCCTTGCCACATGAGGAGGCTCAGCCTGGAAGGCCCTCAGAAAACTCTTGGCATGCAAGTCGGCCTCTGGTCAGCGGATCCCAGGGTACAGGGCGGCCCCAGCATCTTCTAATGCTCTCACGCAGCCTCAGTGTACTGACTCTGCTCTCCTGACAGCAAACCTCTCACTTCCCAAGTCTGACCCCAGGACCGGTCTCTCTTCCCAGGGTCACCATGTTGGTGGAAGCCCTGGGGCCATTTCAACTTCTAGAATTTCTTTTTCTTTTTTTTTTTTTTTTAACAGTGATAAAATATACTTTTATTTACTTTGTTGAGTCAGAGGGTCGTAAAAAAATTATTGCTAAAGTAGATATCAGGCAAACAAACAGAAAGGTGCTTTAGAAGTCCAGTTACCTTGGAGTTTATTTAAACTAAGAGGAAAAGGTCATAATGTTTTCATGCAATACATACTTGGTTCTTTAAATAACAATTGTGACAAATAACAAAGAATTATGGAATGCTGCACTTGTGATCCATACAAAACACCAACATTTTGGATTGTACATAATTTAAAGAAATGTCTCAAACACTTTTTGAAATACTGTAGCAGCCAATACATAGAGGCATGCCTTAGGTGGGCACGGGAATGCAGTTTAGAAAAGAAAGAGAAATATCACACTGGAACTACCCAATTTCTTCAAAATCACTGAGCAAGAAAAGCAGCATTGAACTTCCATACCGATTTTACACAAATTTTGTACAGTACCTTGACTTAAATCCAAGAGCAAAAGTTAAGACTCTCCTCCTCTATTTTTGGCAAACAACTGCATGGTAAACTTAGATGACTTTTCCCCCTGGATTTTACCTGGGAGTGGCCTTTTTAATTTTTTATTTAAAAGAGGGCAGGTTTGGCACTTTTATACTGATGTCACCAATGTTAATATTTCTTGGGATCTCAGGAAGATTCATACTCTTTACAGCTGATACAGCACGGGCTGGAGCTCCCGCTAAGCCAGCCTCAGATTTCTCCAGTTTATTTTGTGCATCAATTTGAGAAACAATCTCATTCATGTTGGTCTCCAATACCATTCCCCCCATCACCATTTCTGCAAGAATATTGTGAACCTGGTCTACATGGAAAATTAAATCCAGCTCACAGACATTTTCAAAACACTTGTCTAATGTTTCCACAAATACTTGAATTAGATCTAAAATGCCAAGTTCACTTTCTGAAGAATCCACACAGAAGACAAAATATAATGTTGCATAATGTCTATAAATCAGTTTGTTGTCAGATCCTCCAATTAACAATCCTCCTTCTAGGAAATTACAAACATTTTCATCTCTCTTAGATACCAAATGGAATGTCTCCCTGATGATTTGCTGTTGTGTATCTTCACTGTAGAGCTGGTAGAACTTGGAGAGCCACGGCTTCCCGTGGTTGTTGAAGATGAGGATCGCCTTGATCATGGCTGAGCCGGGCCGACCGGGTGGGCGCTGGGGGGCCAGGGCGGGGGCGGGCGCGCGAGCCTCGCCTCGGGATCTCGCCGGCGATCCTACCCCACCCGCCCCCTCCCGCACGTGCGCGCGCGCGCTCCCGAGCCGCGGGGCGGGGATGGGGCGGGCTCAACTTCTAGAATTTCTAGTGAGCATCAGGTTGATCCCCAAATCAAGAAGAGCAAGACTCACATTGCATCCCAGCGCATCATGGTTAAACAACGTGCACCAGGGGTGCGGAGAGAGATGACAAGCTGCTCTGTCTTCTCCTTACACTTGGTGGAGCGTGGTCCCCAGAGTGGGGTGCGCCTTCTCGAACTATTCCAGCTTCTGCACCCCACCTTCTCCATGCACACAACCCTCAAGCTCACAGCAGCCACCTTGGTCACACACGCACATCCCCGGATATGATGGAGGGAGGACAGGTCATGGAGAAGATCTGATCCATCTTTCTTGCACCCAGGAGCTCTTTCTTCTTTCTTCGATACTTTCTCTTTTATCTGTGGAGCGAAGGCATGAGGTGCATCAGATGACTGCTGGCTCAGGTGGATTTCCTGATGACAGAGTGGGTGTTCAGTTTGGAAATCTTCTCCGAGAGGCTGTCCTGATCACCCTTTCAGTACCTGGGGACCAGGTCCTTTGGACGCTTATGTCCTTTAAGGTTAACGTTGATGTCCTTCACTTTTGGGCTGCGCGGGCTGGAGGCTCTTTATCCGGGCGGAATTCTGGGCTGGAGCTCAGCAGCTCCGTCAGCAACAGTGGGTAATGCTTTACTCTTTGCCCTGTTTTGACCACATTTTAATAATTATAATGACTCTTGTTTATATGGCAAAAGCCCAGGGAGTGCTGTTTTCCCATTATACTTTTAATGTAAAACAAGAGGAAGAATATATCCCATAGTCAGAAACAAATAGATTATGTCCTAAAATCTGGCACCCATTGAGTTTCTAAAAGGGAAATGTGGGTAGAAAAAAGCATTTTATGCCGAAAGCTATTTACTTCTGACCTTGTGATTGTATTTATATGTTCATTCTATTCCAAAAAGAATTTAGACCACGTTCCCGATATTACCAGCTGAACTCATCCAGAAAAGGAACTCTATAGTTTGTGGCGTTACGTGATGACAAGCCGTTAATGGGTTCATGGGGCTCTGAGAATGTCTTGCAGGTGTGGTGATATGTGGGCAGCTAGGTTTGGTCAGACAAATATGGGACTCTCTAGAACCTTAAGAGATGGGTCTTCACAGCACCCATGGCTAGAAATGTGCTGGAATCATTGTCAGTTTAGATGGTGAAGGTAGATACCACCGTGAGAACACCGGAAAGTGGTAGCATATTGAGCATCTTGGCTATTTTTCTGATACTTTGTGCATTCTTACTTGGCTACTCACCTGCCTGCTTTGTCAACTTGTTAACATTAGGGTCTCCTTCTCCACCTCTGAGGAGCGCATCACGTACCACTGTCATGAAGGCTTGTGGACAATCATCTTGAGAGCCAGCCTTTATGGGAATAATTTTCAGTTTTCTGGGAGCACACACTCCTGAAAGACTAGATAGTTGGGAAGCTCCCGGTGTCTGGCCAGCAGTGGGTAAGAGGCCCGTGATCTGGGCAAGATTTGCTATGTGTGGGTATGTTCTCCCATGAAACAAAGCCCTAAAACACCTTTCCTCGAAGATGGCAGAACTTGGGCTGACAACCCCAGTGGACGTCCCTTTGCAGAATAGGATCAAGCCCAGACCAGAAAACACCTTTTTATCCAGGATCTTGCTATCTGAAGCGCAGAGGGCCCCAGCGTTGTTAGCAGCTCCTGGGAGTGTTAGATGCAGAGTCTGTGCTCCCTACTACTTACCGGGAATCTGTATTCACGGGCGCATGGAAGTTCAAGAAGCACCAGGCTTCTTCACCCTGCTGACCCATGAAACCCCTCAGAAATGATGGAGTTCAAGGTGCCTGCTGAGCACCAGTGTTTCATCCAGAAAGATGCTCCGTTCCACACCCCCAGGAAGAAGGCAAAACTGAAATTCAATATTCACATTTAGAGAAGACAATTAAGAAAGATTTCATACAATATGTTCATCTAATTTGGTCCTTAAAGTCTCATTATTCTAAACATAGATCACCCTGTTTAGTCATTCCTTTTAAATCCAGGTCTATTGTTAGAACAAGTATGAGAACAAAACAAATACAATGTGACACACCAAAATAGTTCTTAACAAGTTAGTAGGTTAACCATGTACAAATTACATCATACACACTTGACCCTCAGACAACTTTGAACTGTGAAGGTCCATTTATACGTGGATTTTTTGGATAAATACAGTAAAGTACTGTAAAGGTGCTTGTCTTCCTTATGACTTTTTTTTAAAGATTTTATTTATGTATTTGAGAGAGAATGAGAGAGAATGAGCGAGAGAGAGAGAGCACGAGAGGGAAGAGGGTCAGAGGGAGAAGCAGACTCCTGGCTAAGCAGGGAGCCCCATGCGAGGCTCGATCCCCGGACACGGGGACGATGACCTGAGCTGAACGCACTTAACTGACTGAGCCACCCAGGCGCCCTTGCTTATGACTTTCTGGCTAACATTGTCTTTTCTCTCACTTACTTCATTGCAAGGATACGGTATATAATGCACATAACACACAACACGTGTGCTAATTGACTGTTCATGTTATTGCTGACGCTTCTGGTCACCAGCAGGGCCATCAGACGTTAAGTTTTGGGGGAGTCAAAGGTTAAACACAGATTTTTGACTGCATGGGGGTCGGTGGGTGTCCCTAACTCTCATGTTGTCCAAAGGTCAACCGTATTATTATAAATCAAATATAAATTGAACCCTGAAGACATGTTTTATATGATTATCTGTCTATATTTTTAAAGCATTGATATTTGACCTCAGATATCATAATACTAGTTTGTACATTCTCTTCACATTAAATTTGGGATGAGTATCAAAAAAAAATATTTGGCCCAGACAACCATTCCAAATATTGGACGTGATCCAAATCTTCTCTGAATTTCCTAGGCCTGAAAATGTGGAAAATTAGAAATCTTGAGTCTGTTTCATAAGCTTTCTAGTAGTTTCTGTTTCTAGTTAAGATATGAATAACAAGAGGCTAGACCCGTGACATTCGTGGGCTTCCAGTCTGCTCACTGATGGGGCCCAGCCATGCAGGAACAGATGGAAATACAAGCTAACTGGTGCATTTAGAATGTTTGAAGGCAGCTCCTTCCAGACCACTAGGTTTTATTTGCTGGTGGAATACACAAGGCCCACAGGGACGCTGGTGTTTCCAAGTGGAGTGTTACTCCTAGAGTGCCTTCCACTTCTATCCTGGATGTATCAATAGGACTTTGGCCAGCTACAGGCAAGATTTCTGTCTTGGGGCCACCGGTGGGACCAAAACACGCTTCTAGGCATTTCTGATCAAACCATCAGCGTGCTCCTGGCCTGACCCCCACCTGACCACCCCGCTTTGCCTGGGTCAGTCTACACCGTGGCCCCCGGAATGCCTGGATGGCAGAGGTGCTCAGTGTGCCGGTGGGAGGGTAAAGCTGTCCGTCTGTGTGGGGAAGTTTGAGTGAGAAAATCGGCAGAAAGCAGCATGGGGGGCGGCTCACAGAGGCAGTGAGCAGAGACCATTCGATGGTGGACACAAGAGTCATCACACACAAGGTCGACATGAGCGTCAGCCGGGCAGAGCAGGGGAGCACAGACAGAAGGATGTGGGTGACCGTGCGGTGCGGTACCAGACGGATGCGGAGCGGCTGGCCCATGGTGGCTGGAGGAATACTGCACACCCCGTCCTGCTTCATCCCCACCAAGCAGTACTGACTAGCTACCATGTGCGAGCACAGTGCCAAGACAACATTTGGGTGCAGTAATCCAGGTGGGACATGACCCCGGGAAGTACAGATAAAGCAGCGAGGAAAAGAGGGAAACGTGCCACGTCGGGAATCAATTAGCAGCGCAGCAGCCCCACCATCTGTTTCTTCCAGTGCTCTGGCTACATCCTTTTTATGGGACTAGTAGAAGACAGGTAGCTTTCACTAGCTATCATTTAAACATGAAGATTCATGGGGACTTTTTACAGTTTTACTGTGATGGGATTCACATATATAATTACCCCTTTAAGGTGGACGATTTAGAGGTTTCCAGTCCATTCACAGAGTCGTATGACCGTCACCACCACAATCAACTTGAGAGCATTGCCATCACTCCAGAAGGAAGCCCTGTGTAATTTAGCTGTCATCTCTGTCCCCCGCTCCCCCACACCTCCACAGAAATAGGAATCACCTGGACCGGAACCCTCCAGAACAACACTGGGGACAAATGAGGTCACAGGCATGCTCGTCTCACTTCTGGTCCTAGGGGGAAGCACCCAGACTTCCACGATCATGTGTGCTGTTAGCTGTGGTCATTTGGGTGTCCTTTATGAGGCTGAGGATGTGCCCTTCCATCCCCAGGCTTTTAGTGTGTGTGTGTGTGTGTGTGTGTGTGTGTGTGTGTGTTAAATTATGATAGAGTGTTGGATTTTATCAAATGCTTTTTCTGCATCTAACTAAATGATCATGTGGGTTTTGTTTCTTGTTCTATTGGTGTAATATAGTATGTTAATTATTTTTTGGATGTTGGATGAAGTTTGCATTCCTAGAATAGATTCCACCTGGTTGCAGCACATAATTCTTTATATATGTTGCCAGATGCAGTTTCCTAATACCCATGTTGTGATCTATATTCATAAGAGATGTTATTTGTAGTCTTCTTTTGCTGTGATGTCTTTGTCTGGCTTTGATATCAGGGTAATGTTGCCTTAAGGAGTGTTCTTCCTCTAATTTCTTGGGCAAGTTTGTGAAGAAAGGGTATTAATTCTTGTTTAAATGTTTGATAGAATTCAGCAGGGAAGCCATCTGGGCCTGAGCTTTTCTGTGTGGGTAATTCTTAAAATTATTATTACTGATTTAATCTCTTTGCTTGTAATAGGATTATGCAGATTTTCTATTTCTTCTTGGATAAATTTTTTTTAGTTCGTATCTCTATAGTGTTTGGCATTTCATCTACATTTTGTAATTTGTTTGTGTCACATATTATCCCTTTGTTACTTTTTTTATTTATACAAGGTGGCTGGATATGTTTCCCTTTTGTTCATGATTTTAGCAATTTAAGTCTTTTTTTTTTTTTTTCTTGGTCAGTCTAGCTGCAGGTTTGTCGATTTTATTGATTTCTTCAAAGAACAAACTTGGTTTCACTGATTTTTCTCTATTGTTTTTCTATTCTCTGTTCCATTTATTTCCACCCTAATTTTTGTTATTTTGTTTCTCTACATGTTTTAGGTTTAGTTTGCTCTACTTTGCTCAGTGTCTTATGGTGGAAGAGTAGGTTACTGATTTGAGATCTTCCTTCTTTTCTAATTGACACTACAAATTTCCTTTTGTGTGCAGCTTTAGTTGAGTCTGGTAAGTTTTATTATGTTGGATCTTCACTTTATTTTAAAATTTCCTTTGTGATTTTTTTTATTTGATCCATTGCTTAATTAGGAGTATATTTTAGGGGCACCTGGGTGGTTACCTCAGTTAAGCATCTGACTCTTGATTCCAGCTCAGGTCATGATCTCTGGTCATGAGACCGAGCCCTGCGTCAGGCTCCACACTCAGCAGGGAATGATCTCTGGTCATGAGATCGAGCCCTGCATCAGGCTCCACACTCAGCAGGGAATGATCTCTGGTCATGAGATCGAGCCCTGCATCAGGCTCCACACTCAGCAGGGAATGATCTCTGGTCATGAGACCGAGCCCTGCGTCAGGCTCCACACTCAGCAGGGCGTCTGCTTGAGGATTCTCTCTCCCTCTCCCTCTGCCCCTCCTTGCCCCCCTGAAAAAATGTGTTATTTAGTTTCCACATATTTGTCAATTTCCAAATTTTCTTCTTATTAATTTATAATATAATTTCATTTTTTGTTGGAGACCATACTTCGTATGATTTCAATCCTTTTAAACTTATTGAGGATTGTTAAAAGAAAAAAAAATTCTGTTTCTCTCTACTCACATCAACACTTCTGACACAAATTAGTTTTTTTTACCTTAAGCAATTCTCCGATTCTGTGGGAGACACTAATGGGGTGTCCTACAATTTAAGTCAGTTCTGACACTAACTGCACGGAGTTCACAGACCCCACTGGTTAGGGGCTCAGTCCCCCAAACCTGCCCTGATTTAAGAAATTAATTGCAATCCCCAGGTTGTCACCCATACTTCCGACTGACTGGCTATAGACCAAGAGCCCCACAGTTCTTCTTTGGGCTTGATAATTTTCTAGAACAGCTCACAGAACTCAGGAAAATATTTACTTACATTTAGCAGTTGGTTGTAAAGGATTTACTAAGAATACAGATGACTAGACAGAGCAAGGTATGGGGAAGGGGCAAGGACTTTCCATGCTGAGCACACCACCTTCCCTGCTCCTCTATGTATTCCCTAACATGAGTGTCCTCTGAACCCCTTTGTTCTGTTTTTATGGAAGCTTCATTACACAGGCACACTTGATTAAATCATTGGTCATTGGTGATTAACTGGACATCCGACCCCTCTTCCTTCTCCAGAGGGCAGGGGGTGAAACTGAAAATCCCAAACCTCTAATCATGTGATTGTCTCCCCAGGTGCCCAGCCCCATCTTTAGGGGCTTTCCAAAAGTCACCTCATTAACATAAACTCAGATGTGATTGAAAGGGGCTTTTCTGAGTAACAGAAGATGCTGCTTTCACATTTTTTGCTTAGGAGCTATTCAAGAGTCAGGGATAAAACTCAAATATTATAAGAAAATATGCTCAGATCACTCTTGTCACTTAGGAAACTACAAGGATTTTAGAAGCTCTGAGCCAGAAACTAGGGACAAAGACCAAATCAGTATTTCTTATTCTATCCCAACATTGTACCTGTTCTCTGGGCTAGCGTGTGGTCTCCCATGGAGTGTGTCACTTGGGAACAATGTGGTGTCTGCTTGGGGGACCAATAGTGCTTTGTAGATATCTGTCAGCTCTAGTTGGCTTACAGTGTTACTTAAGGTTTCTGTTTCCTCCATAATCTTCTGCCTTGTAGTTCTGTCCATCTTGAAATTGAAGCATTGAAGTTTCCAACCTTTCCTGTTGAATTGTCTATTTTTGCCTTCAGCTTTGTCAGTTTTTGTTTCAGGTGTTTTAGAGCAATACTGTGGATGCTTTATTAGTCTCCTATGTTCCTATGACAAATTAAGTATCCTTAGCACCTTAAAGCAATGTGAGTTTACTTATCTTAGCTTTGTGGGTCAGAAGTCCTAAAATTAGAGGCTCAGCAGGGCTGCATTTCCCCTGGAAGTCCAAGGTGAGAATTCATCTTGCTGCTTTTCCTAGTGCCCAGACACTGCCTGCATGGGTCTGTTCCTGACGGGAACGCTGGACGTCGGTCAGCCTTCCCAGAGGCAAGAAGAGAACTACAAGAGAAAACCAGTCTATACCTTCTGTAACTTTCTTGGAAATATCCTCAGGCAAATACCCAAGTCCATCACCTACAAGCCCACTTCCCATGGGACTGGCGGACTCAGTTCAGCTCAGATTTCTGCCCTATCTTACAAGGTCTTCCTTTCTTCCAGTTTCCAACAACATGCCCCTCATTTCCTTATAAGCCATGCTTTGAATGTCCGTAAGTCCAGCATGGTCTGTTAATGAAGATTTCTGTTATTCTGTAGCACGTTATGGTTTCCTCTACCACACTTCCCACTTCCAAGCCCTCACCAGCAGAGCCTTTAACTTCCATCCTTCCACAAACAGCCTACTATAAGCAATGTAGGCTTTTTCTATAACATTCCATAAAAATGTCCCCTTCTCTGCCCACTTCCCAACTTCAAAGCCACATCATCATTTTCCAGTATTTCTTACAAGGGTGCCACATGTCTGGTATCAGATTTGTACTAGTTCTCAGTTGCTGCTGTAACAAATTACCACAAGCTCTGTTTTAAAACAATACAAATTTATTATCTTACAGTCACTGAGATTCTAAGTCCTAAAATGAAGTTGTGGACAAGCTTGTGTTTTCTGCAGACTCTAGGGGACCATCAGTTTTGTTGCATTTTCTAGTTTCTAGAAGACACCTGTGCTCCTGGCCTCATGGCACCCACGTGCATCTTCAAATCCAGAGGCATGACCCCTTTGCATCTTCAAATCCAGAGGCATGACCCCCTTCCTTTTATTTTTTTAAATGCTCAACTATAAAGTTTATTCAGAACTTTAAAATTAACATAGGCGATGTGGGTTCTTTATTTCAGAAGAGATTTCTCTACATGTTACTCTTTCAAACCTCACTTTTTATTTTATTTATTTTATTTTTTATTTCAAGTTTTTATTTAAATTCCAGTTAGTCACCATATAGTGTTGGTTTCAGGAGTAGAATTCAGTGATTCATCACTTACACACCCAGTGCTCATCACAAGTGCCCTCCTTAATGCCCATCCCCCATCTAGCCCAACCCCTCACCCACCTCCCCTCCAGAACCCTCAGTTTGTTCTTGATCATTAAGAGTCTGTATTTATGGTATGCCTCTGTCTTTTTTCCCCTATGTTCATTTGTTTTGTTTCTTAAATTCCACATATGAGTGAGATCATTTGGTATTTGTCTTTCTCTGACTGATTTATTTCACTCAGCATAATACCCTATAGTTCCATCCATGTCGTTACAAATGGCGTGCCCCCTTCCAATCTCTCTCCCTGCTTCTGAATCTCCTGCCTCTTACTTATGAAGATCCTTGCGACTGCATTGGATCCACCTGGAGAATGTGATGGGCCTCTATCCTCAGATCCTTAAATAAGTCACTCCTGCAAAGTCTCCTTTGCTGCACCAGCTATAGCATTTCCAAGCTGTGGAGGTTAGGCCGTGGATATCTTCATCAGGCCGAAAGGTTGTCTACCACAGGTGTGTACGTCTGCTATTGTCACAGCTTGCTGGTGGAATACTTTTATCACTACAACATGTCCCTTTTACCTCTAGCAACTTTTCGTTTGTTTGTGTTGCGGTCCATTTTGTCCAATATTAATAAACCACCCTTGCTCTATTAAGGTCACTTTTTTTCTATTCTTTTAATTCAATCTTTTTGTACCTTTGAAATCAAAGTGTGTCTCCTGTAGATACCATATACTTGGATCTTGTTTTCTTTATCCAGTCTGACAAGCCTTGCTTTTGATTGGATTGTTTGATTCAAACACATTTAATGTTCCTGTTGATATGCTTGGATTTATGTCTGCCGTTTTACTTTTGCCTTCTTTCTGTCTCATAGTTTTGTGTGTGTGTGTGTGTGTGGTTGTTACTCTATTCCTCTACTAGTTTTGCTTGCTTTGAGTGAAACTTTTCTCTTGTAACATTTAATTCCTTTGATGAATTTTCACTATATTTCTTGACTATTTTCTTAGTGATTGCTCTGGAGCTGACCACATAGGTTTAACTTATCAGAATCAAATTCAGATCTACACTAACTCAATGGGAAGAAGAAATAAAAATGTTGTTCATATGTAGCCCTATTTTCTTTCCCTTCTCTTGTGCTATCATTGTTATACATATTACATTTACATATTATAAGCCCAATGATACATTGTTATAATTATCACTTTATGTAATGTAATATCATTTATGGAAGCTGGGAGAAGAGAGCAAATACATATTTACAGTGTTAGCTACTCTTCAATTATTTATTTATCCTCTTCATTTGTTCTGATGGATAGAAGTTATCCTCTGGTGTCATTTCCTTACTCCTTACTTACAGCTTTGTTCTCACCCATGTCCTTTGTGTTTATGGTCAGATGTATTACATTCTTATATGCTGCAGGACCAAGACTGTTTATATCTATCTATCTATCTATACTGTTTTATACAACTGAAATTTAAATCAGATAAGAGAACAAGAAAGAAGAAGTATGCATCTGTATTATCTTTTACATTTACATAATTCCCTTAACTGGTGCCTCTGTGTGTGTGTGTGTGTGTGTGTGTGTGTGTCTTTCAAATTACTCTTAGAGGTTACTTGCATCCAGATTAAAGGACACTTGTTAGGTGGTTCTGCTAGCAACAATTCTCTCAGTTTTTGTTTTTCTACGAAGGAATGTCTTTATTTCTCCTTCAGTTTCAAAAGATAAATTTGCTGGATATAAGATTTGGGGTTAAAATATTTTTCTTTCCTTCAGCACTTTGAATATATCATCTGACCGGCTTCTGGACTTCATAGTTTCTCATGAGAAGTCAGTCAACCTTATTTGGCATCCCTTGCACATAATGACTCACTTTTCTCTTTCTGATTCTGTCTTGGTTCTCAACTATTTTACCGTGATGTGCCTGGGTGAAGCTCTCTTTGTAGTGCATTTATTCTATTTTGCATTTCTTGAGCTTCTTAGATGCTTAGATTAGTATTTTTCATCAATGTAAGAAGGTTTCCAACATGATGTCTTCATATTTCTTCTGTCTCCTCTTCTTCCGTGTGTTGGGGTATGTGGCCTGCTCCTCCCAGGGGTCCATAGCCCATGGCTGGGAGCTGGGAAGAGGGACCCCATCTTTTGGCCACAGCCACGCAGAATGACATTATCATCACGCTGAGCACACGGGAGCAAGACGTGACTGACGTATTATGGAATCTCACTGTTTCTACCAGGGATCTAGCAGAGTCCTTAAGTAAGCATTTTCACATTTGCTGTGTGCCTTTGAGGACATTTCCAGAGACTATGAATAGTTATTTCTAAAACAATTTTCAACAGTTATGGCTATATCTCATGGAGCTTCTTGTGCTACCATCAGAAGAAGAATCCTCACCCTCTGTCATTCCAGCACTTGGTAACAAGAACATACTCTGACTTGGGAATGTCTCCTCCTGTACCCGGCACTGAGTCTGAACATACTGTGCGTGTTCCGGTATCTTCATCTTGTTCCCCCCTTCAGCTCAGGCACTGATTCCTTCTCTCTCGGATCCTTTCAAAACCTCCTGAGGGACCACTGTCTATGGTCCCACTAAACCCCCTCTCCCCCGCCCTGCCATGGAAACATTTAATCCACTTAAAACTCCACAAAGTTCCCAACTTCCCTCGGATAAAATCTAAGTCCTTTCCAATCTCGTACAGGTCTGTCTACCACATCTGTGAGGTTCCTGTTTAGTTGTCTGTCTGGACCCAGAATGTTTGCTTTCACTTCAATATCTGTGCACATGTCTCCTCTCCCTGCAACAACCTCCTCACACTTCTCCGTCTGAAAAATTCCTCTTCGATTCATTAGGAGTAGCTCAGGGCTCCCTTCGGTAGGAAGGTGAAGGATGGCTAGTTGTGTATGCCTTGTGTACAGGCTTTATCGCAGCTTTGGGGGATTTGTTTTCTCATCTTTCCTGTGTTAGAACGTGAACTCCTTGACATTGGAAGCCCGGCCTCCCCTCTGTACCCTTAGCAGCATCCACAGCACGCAACACACAGGAGGATAATGAACACGTGTAGTAAATGTAAAAAACAATTGGCCATGGTGTTATACCCATTTTCAGGAAGCTTGCAGTTTAACAGGGGTTTTAGCGTGCAAGCCATTTTACGTCGGTGTGGTGAACATGACGATAATCTTATAAACAAATTCACATGGAAGCACACAGGAGGAGGAGGAGCTGGAGGACGACAGGGCTTATTTGAAAGGGTGGTGGGATTTCCATGGGTGGACGGTGGTGGGGGCAGAACCTCTTGGGAAGGAGCTCAGTGCAGATGGAGGTAAAGGCTGCTTGTGTATGTTTGGAGCACGGTGGCCATTCTGATGAGATTCAGGCTGGGATATACACAGGCAGGGCTTGGAGACGTGGCCCTAAAGGCAATTTCAGGCCAGAATCTGAAGAACACTTAGTGTCGTTTTAAGGAACATAATAGCTCTTTATTTTGTAAGTATGCATATTTGTACGCTGCTTCTGTTTGCACACTGGGTCTAAGAGCGTTGACTTGCCAAACGGTAATGACCGCAAAGGCGTCAACGTGCGACTCAAGCTCTGTGTCAGATCAGGAGCGTGCGTGCTGCTAGACCACGTCAGGAGCAGCCACAGGATCTCATTGTTTCCGGGTGACCGGACAGTTTTGCTGCATTTTTTTGGTCATGTCTGCAAACACAAATGTGGCCCATCAGCAGTGCTCATGGGAAACACCAGGGCAGGTTATGGAACGAGGACATCTGAATATAATGATGTCCAAACTGAAACCTACATCAACACAAATCTTGCACTATATTTAAAGTTACTGTTTCTTTAGCTTAAAGAATATAAACATGGTCCACACACAATGTGTATTGAAATATTTTCGAACTCTGAGTTTGGATTCGGGACGTCTTTTTAGGGGTGGGTAATGATTGCAATAGCATGAAATTGGGTCCTGGAGTCATTTCTGAAGTCAATAATGGGAGCGTTCACACAGGATGCCCCATGGCAGCCCCTCCCACCCTTTCTAGGGGCCGCTGGGCCCACCGCGACTGTTTGAAAGGCCCTGAGAAGCTGGGTGTTCAACAAATACAAGTTTAACGGAGGGCAGCAGAAAATGTGATTCTCCCACATGAAATGCTTCTGTCGGAACACAAACAAAGCCGGCAGGAATGAGACCCTCCCAGAATCTGGTGAAGATGAAGTGATAGAGAGCTGGCCTGGGATGAAGCGTTGAGGGGGCGTGCCTTCCAGTGCAACTTTCTTCGCGCTGGCTCTGTGGCCTGCTTCTGGGGACTGGCGCCAACCTGCTCTAGGCACTGGTTGTGCAGAGATGCACCTGTCTGGGCCTGTGAGCCTGGGACAGCATTCTCTCACCTGGCCCAGCAGCCCCACCTGGATGAGCGCAGCTTCCCACGTTGGGCCTGACAGCGCCAGCCAGCCGGAGCGCGTCGGAATCATGTCCGTGCAGGGTGCTCCCCTGGACTCCAGGTTTTCCAAACAGATATCTGGGCTTCGTCGGGGTCCTGCAGGCAAGAACGTGAAAATAACTATTACAATGGGCAGACAGAGGTTTAATGCTCAAGCCAAGTTTGTGGAAAATATCCCATGGGAATAGGACAGGTCTTGTAGAGTTCCCACTGGATTCAGTGCTGGATGTGCCGGAAACCACACGCATGCACACGCACACACACATGCATGTACACTTGCGTGCACACAGTGCACACACGCATGCACACATGAGCATGTTGATTACACAGTGCCCAGCCCAGGTGCCTCCTGGGAAACATGGAGCCAGGTAGAGGAATGGGGAGGAGGGGACTTTGGGGCACCACCAAGCACTTTTCTCCGTACAGGTGACATTTGAGCAGAAATGTGAAGGACACAGGACAGCAAACCATGCAGAGATATGGCAAGAACTCCCCACGTGGAGGGAACAGCAAGCACAAAATCCCTGAGGCAGGAGTTGAACAAACAGTAAGGAGCTGGCCGGTGTGGCTGGGGGGATGCAGAAGGGGAGGAGGGGCCGCTGGGAGGCTGATGGTGTGGCGTCCAGAGGCCACGGGAGGCCCCAGCCTTCGCCTCATCTGTGACATCGAACCCGCCTCCTGTGCTAGGTCCGTGTGGTGTCCTTGACTTCTGCAAATGCATTTCATCCTTAACAACATCTCGAAGGTGGTATCACAGTAGCAAATGAATTACTGAGGACAGCAGATTGATGAGGCAACTCCACCAGGTCCAGAAAGCCAATGCCTGGTGGATCCCAGCTTCCGAACCGGCACCCCATGACTTCAGTCCGCGCCTGTACGCATCACGCCACAGAACAGGCGAGTACAACAGGCAGATGCTCAGCGCCTCCCTCGCCGCACCTCAGGCTCTGAGCTGCTATCTGTCTGCAAATGATCGGATATTGATGATTACAACATGCATCCACCGGGTAGGTTCTATTTCTTGTTTCGCCTCAAATGCGGTACATGCATTTTATGTGGAAGCTTTTGTAACGGCCACATTGGACAGTCGCGCACGTTTATACCGGCTGAGTGGCTAGAGCAGCTCTTTAAAGGGGAAGGTAGCATTTGTGTCTTGAAGTGGACGTGGTTGCATGCACCTGTTCATGCGTGGACGGTCGTAGGACACAACACAAAGGGGATCAAGAGTGGAGTCTGAACAGAAGGTCTGCAAACAAATACTAATGGCTCTGAAAATAAAATGGCTCTTTTATATGATTCTGTAAACTCTAAAAATGCAAAGTTAATGAATAGTTATGAAACGATGAAGAGTTTGTAAGGTGCTAAGTAAGTACCAACTATAGTTAATGTATCTGGTTTACAGCCTCACAGCAGGCGCTTTTAATAGTGATGAGCTGATGTGTTAAAACTCAGTTCTCCAAACAAAGAGGACGACGTGGGATTGAGAAGGGGAGAAGAGTCTCCATTAATGGTCTTGTCGGCAGTCTAACATTCTCTCCCACTTCCCCTGTATCCGCCATCACCAGCACGACCGCCGGCAAGCTTACGATCAGAATCTTCAGAGCTGACTGGTCACCTTCCCGGCCAGGAGTCCGAACGGCTCATCCCACCCAACCTCCTTCCCCAGGCTCTCCATCCGTGGGTGGCCTGGCTTGTCTGCCAGCCTTAAGTGATGCTGCCTGTGTTCCCCGTGCCCTGTGGGGACCCTTCCCCTCGAGTACGGGTTGCGCCCGGTGCTCTGCTCCTCCTCAACAGAGTGGTGAGCGGGTGATTGCCACTTCCGGGATGAGCTCACAAGACGACCGCCTTGCTTGCTGCAGCTCATCCCCTCTCCCGCTCTGGTAGAAACAGATGCCTTTGTGGGACCTGCCCTGCGGAGCGGACGCAGGCGGGGAATTGATGGCAGGTTCTGGCGAGTAGTCCTGGAAGAGCTGCATCCTGCCAGCAATCACACGAGTGAGCTTGGAATCAGACCTTCCCCATCACGCCTTCCAACGCGGCCACAGCCCCAGCCAGCGTCTGGGGTAAGGCCTCGTGAGAAACCCCAAACCAGACGGCTGGACGCAGCCATGCCCAGGCTCTTGACCCACAGGAGGGGTCAGATCCTAAAAGCCTCTATGTTTTGGGTGATTTTTTGATGCAGCAATTTATATGCCATCTTGGTGTGTACGTCTCAGCCCCACTGGGACCCTTCTTTCTTCTCCATAGGACTGACTTCACCGACTTCCCAGCTCCTGGCAGATTCTCCTGTATGTCCTTTCTCTGCGGGCCACACTTGCTGTTTTAATTCCATGTTTATCAGGTTTCTATTATTTTATCCGTGTGCGTGTTTGCTTACTCGCTGCTTATCTCCACTCTATTCTTCACTGTGAGGTCTGTGTCGACCAAATGTATGCGTTCAAGAAGTGTTAACTGAGAACGCAGAGGATGAATGGAAGTGCCACAGACTTAAGTCCTTTCTGAGACAGTAGGTTACTGAGAGGATATATATATTTTTAATACTACGTATGCCAGGCAGGATCACAAGAAAATTTTGACGAGGAGGCAAGGGTCAGGTTGAAGACACAGCTCCCGGACAGCGTGGACACGCCGCCGAGAAGCGACTACAAGTCCAGGGCCACCAGTGATGCCCAGAGCAGGCTGCAACCCCCACCATCCGTCAGCCACTGCTCGGGAACTTCACACCTGTGATTTTGTCTTGTTTTATTTTACTCCTCATGATGATCCATCGAGGGAAATATTTTACTCGCTCTTTACTTAATATCCAGTGTCAGACAGTTTCCGTGATTTGCTGGGAGCCATGACAGACCACAAAGTGAAGTCTGAATCCTGGCGTGCCTGACACCAGGCCTCACGCCCACGCACACGTGCTCCATTCTCCCGCGGTAGCCGCCATGGAACTAGACCCAAGGCCTGCGGTTCTTCACGCTGGTCGCACAGTAGAACCACGTGGGAGACTCTGAAAACTATCAATGCTTGGCTGAGCCCACAGATTCTGCTGTAGTTGGTTTTTATTAGGATTGCCATTTTGAGGGTCTACTTTGCATATCGATCCTAAAAACTTTGGAATTGCAGGGCAAGCTCTTTGAGGGAGGGATTTAAACAGTTATGGAAGGAGTAGAGACGGCTGGGGTGCTATTGCCCACCAAGTGGGGGACGCTGAGAAGCCACAGATGAGGCAGGGCGGGGATCCCGGTGACAGATGGCGTGACATGGTGCTGGAGCACGATCTGACGCAGTTCTGATGGGCTCCTAACTCTTTCAGCAAACATCCACCCTTTGCTATGATCAGCATTCAGCTCTTCATCAATTAACTTGAAAATTAATAAAACACAGTACCTTTATCAAAACTTGGTAGAAGTTTTGGTCCAAAGTTGTAGCAGCTAGGATTCTGTTTTTTATTTTTTTTCTTTCCCTGTACATTTATATTTGTCCTTAAAAATAAAATATTGTACCAGGAAAGATTTCTCTCTCTTGATTATTAAATTATTGACATAATGGTAGACTTTTAGAAACCTGTGCCTTCAGTGCCTTTGGTTCTCTCCCGGGGGGGCGTAGGCTCCTAGTGAGGGCTCTGTCCCACCCGGCCTGTTTTTAGAACAAAGTGACAGTATCTCCAGAAAGTTGAAATATAGAATTTAAGTTTCTGTGTGGATTGGTCCTAATCCTCGTTTATGAGCCCTTCCCAGAAGATTGAATGTGGCGAGGCAGGGAGAAAAATAGCACCACACATACACCTCGAAGTCTTAAATTGCCCAGAGAAGGAGAGCTCCATCCAAGCCGAGAGGACAAACGAAAAAGCTGGGGCTGAACTGAGGGGTTCAGGTGGCAGGACACAGCCGCCAAGCCGGCTGACTGTGAGTGGGCCGGCACCCTGGGCCCCGTGGTGGCAGCCAGGCAGAGCGCCGTCCTGCTTCCTGCTGGCAGGGGCACCTGCTGGCCTTGACCCCGGGAGCTGCTGCTCGCCTTCCTGCAGGACTGGCGTCCCGGTCCGAATGTGCTTGCTCTCCCAGAGACGTGGGTGTGGCGGCAGAAGCCGGGGCAAGCCGGACAGACAGCCGCAGCTCTGTGCACTCTCTGAGCTCCCAGTGCAGACACATCACCATGACAGGCTTGGCACATCTCAGCCTGGGTGCCTGCCGCTGTTTCTCTCCACTTTCTTGGAAGAAGCTGGGGGGATTTGGAAGCAGTTTCTGGGCTCCTGCTGTGTGCACAGGGCAGAATAAACACTGTTCTCAAAGAGTCTATTAGGGATAATTAATCATTTTAACCCAAGATGGGTTTTGGAAGGGCTCATATACCTTCACCACAGGAGGAATTTCTAAATACCTAGTGCAGGCACCATATTTTTTTAAAAAACAATTTAACAAGGACTGTTTCTTCAGAAAGCATTTTCTATCTAAATGCACTGATGGCTGGATCTCAAGAAATGATTTAAGTGTTTTTCTAAAAAACAAGGCAGGTATTTTTCAATGCAACTGTTTTCAGGGAGAGCACATTGCTCTTTCTGTGGAATAAGTCTTGATACTTACAGAGATTTTAAAAGAAAATATTTGGGCTGTGGTTGAGGAATCAAACAGTCTTAAGTATGTAAATAATGACAGGCTGGAACTCTTTCTAAAAAAATATGTACTAACTGTTAGACCCGGGGCCGGCTTGCCAGCCGGTTCCTCTTGCACAAATGGCTGGCGGGTCCCGCATGTGGCATGGGGCATGGCTCACAAGAGAATATCTTCCTGGGTAATTCTGGTGTCATCCCCCGGAACTACTGCTGCTGTTTAAGAGTCTTCTTGGAGAGTCGATGACGAGTCAAGACAGCTTATTATCTGAGACGGACAACTCGTTTTCTCCCTGGTGTAGTGGGCAAACTGACTTACCTTATACAACACGTTACCACTCGCACCGGAATGTCCGATCCACCCCGGCATCCCCAGTGCCCACGGCGCCGGCGACTCATCGCTTCCTTCCATGCTGGTTGCTTGTCTTGGGAGATTCAGCGGCTGCGATCCCAGGTTATGTTGAGCTCTGGGTTCAGGGGAGGCGGACACGGGGTTTGTAAATCGGAGAGGTCTTCAGGGTCGTTTGCACATTGTGCTTGGAGTATGTCCACACACAGCAGTACAAAAAGCAGATCTATCACACACGGGAGTTGGTGTGGCTGGTGGCTTGCACAAGAGTGTCCGGGACGAGCCTATTCGGCAACGTTTGGGGGTCTGCTCATGGTGCGGAATGACTGTCATGGTGGGAACCGGTCTAGTGGTTATGAATCTCAGGCCACAAATCTGTTGTGAAAGAAACATAATTTTATGTATATTTATAGTTTAGTTAATTTTTGAATATCCATTTTGGAGCACCAGAGCTGCAATCTCAGAGTCTTGCGGTTGCCTGTGGCCTCCAGAGGTGGAGCCCGCTTTCCGGGCCTTCTGCACAAGGTGCCAAGGTGGAGAGCAGCCTGCTTGCCAAGCAGTTCAGCCCATGCCCCTCACGGGTACGCTTCTGCTTCTGCCCCTGGCTCTGAATGAAGACTGGGAGCCTGGGGTTCTGTCTCCAGTTCCAACAGTCCGACCCGCAGTCCGTCCAGGACTCTGGTCCTGCAGCAGAGTGTGGCCACGCATGCGAGGCCGGGCTGGCTGGGCCCTGGGCACTTCTTAGGGACACATGTCAGCTTGTGGTTCTCTTGTTTACTCGGGTTTTCCTTCCTTTCCTATTTTGAGGTACAGAAAAAATCTGGCCCGACTTTCCTTTCTTCTTCATCTTTTTAAAGATTTATTTATTTATTTTAGAGGTGGGGAGGGGTCACAGGAAAGGGAGAGAATCTCAAGCAGAATCCCTGCTGAGTGCAGAGTCCAATGCGGGGCTCAATCTCATGACTCTGAGATCATGACCTGAGCCAAAATCAAGAGTCAGATGCTTAAATAACCGAGTCACCCGGGGGCCCATTGTTTTTTCTCTAAATCCTGCCTTATGGATTCAGCTCCACAAATTTCATCATTATGCTGCTTTAATAATTTTTGCTTCAAGAAAAGGACATTTCATTGTCTGGCTGTCTGAGGGGAGGAGGGTCACGGGAAACAGAAATTACTGGGGAGAAACCCATAATAATTAATTTATCACAGTGTGCTCCCACAGTTGCGTACGTAGACTCATATCCCGGATGAATAGAAGTAAAGGTTGCCAGCATATGAATAGCATCCAAGATGTTAGTGTAAGCAGAGCCTCAGAGACTAAGAAATGAGGCAAGAAGCCCAGAAAATAAGACCACCTGCCGGGAATCCAGGCACCAGGACAGCACCACCAAATATGGAGGGGCCACAAACAGCCCGGTTTAATCCTGCTTTGCAAAGGTCTTCACGTCCTCCTGGGTGAAACCAGACCTATGTTATAGGGAAGAATTAAATCCATTCAACCACCAGGGTTCAAAGGTGGGAATCCTCTTGGACCGTGACAAATGGAGATAATTATGCGAATACAAACAGCACTTTGCCTCGCCTTGATACATCAGTTGGAAGTGTTTTGGAGTATATAATTGACCAAATGACTCAATTTTCCACTTTAGCTTCACTTGTAGATAAATTTTAAGATAGGTTTTGAGTTTATATACCAATTCTCCTTGGAGAAGAGAAAAAAGGGAAGCATGGTTTATGAACAGTGCCAATTCCTAGTAGAAAACCATTTATTTTTGTCATGCATTTTTAATGAAGGAACACAATACTTATTCTTTATCTATGTCCAGGAGTCGGCAAACTCCGGTTATGTGCGAGTGGAGATTGAAAACGTTTTCAGGCGCCTGGGTGGCTCAGTTGGTTAAGCGACTGCCTTCGGCTCAGGGTCATGATCCTGGAGTCCCGGGATCGAGTCCCGCATCGGGCTCCCTGCTCAGCGGGGAGTCTGCTTCTCCCTCTGACCCTTACCCCTCTCATGTGCTCTCTCTCTCTCTCTCTCATTCTCGCTCTCTCAAATAAATAAATAATAAATAAATAAAATCTTAAAAAAAAAAGAGAAAATGTTTGCTTCCTATTTATCACACTAGACGAGGGAGCCAACTGGTACGAGGTACCCGTGCAAATTCAGCTCCACGTCCTCTGTGGAGCCCGGTTCCGCAGACGGGTTCAAGATCGTCATGGAGGCCGGTGCCGGCAGAAACCCGTGGTGCCGTGAAGGGGCAGAGCAAGGACTGCAGTGTTCTTGTCATGGCCAACACGAGAATGCTAAGAATCTCTGGCATTCGTGCCAGACTTCCCAGAACAAGACTAGCAGCATCTTTTATAAAAATAATTGGGACTTTCAGGAAAGGTTATTCAAGAATGTTGACAATGATACTCTAGGCTCACCTGTTGCAGGAAATCTCTGCGGAAGCAGGTATGGGCCGGACACGGTGGGAGGGGTCGGGAACTCAGCGGTCAAACACATCAGCCTCCCTGGTCTCCCGATTCCGGAGATGAGGCCGGATCGAGTCCGCGCTCAAGGCCAGAACACACGGAGAGAAAGGAGGTGGGGAGAGGGACAGAAATGAGAGACTCTCCTTCTTACTCTGATTCTAAGATTTCATGGCTCACATGCCTTTAGGCTAATTTTCCTAAAATTAATTCTAACACCGCAGCAACTGGCTCTTCCTGCTAACCTTTATAATTTCCTGGAATGGTCTGCATTTCCAAACCAAAGTCCTGACACAGCTGTCTTCTCTGCCTCCAGCCCCTCCTGCCACAGCCGGTGCTCCCCCTGTTCATACGGGGGCGTCCACGGTCCCGGAGGTGGTTGGGAGCAGGCACAGAGGAGACCACAGATGCCCCTGGAAGCATGAAATTAACTCTGCCACAGCAAGCACTCTCTGCAGACACAATGATCCAGTTCAAGTTGAATTTAACAAGCATTTTTTGAGGACTTACTATGTGGAAGTTGCACATGAACCCCGGGCCGTCGTCTGGAGAGTGTTGGTGCGGACGATCTGGAAACGCAGGAGGGGCTTCATGGCATCACAGAGGAGACGTCGAAGACACAGAAAATGAGACTAATTCCACTGGGAAGCACTAAGATGAGCAGTTACAGTAAACTGGTGTTATTTACACTGAACAGATGATTTCAGATGTATCATCTAGGAGCGCCCAGGACTGCAGATGTGACGACGGGACCACACAGCACTAGCATGCGAGGAAAATGTGGTTTCTTCCTTCCTTATTTTCTGTGCTTTTCTTCGTAATCAGTCCTTCCAAGTGTCCCGACAGGGCGTTCCATCCCCCTCCTCGAGGACCAGACACTGTACTGACTGTCCCGTCACCGAAGCCTCCTTCCCGACGTCCGCCATCCTCCTGCCCCCGCTGGGCTGGCGCCGCGGTCCCGTCAGGGAGGAGCAAGCCTGGCACAGGGGCTGGGACTCGGAGTGGGCCCCAGCACGACAACGGCAGCGGTGGTGACCGAGGGAAAGAGTGGATGTGGCGGTAGGGGCAAGCGAGTTTGTGTGTCTGCTCAGCACAGGGCAGGAGTCCTGCTGTCCTTCCAGGCTGAAGCAGCGGGAACTGGGGGTCCACCGAGCGCCCTCCAGGTCTCTCGTTGCTCTTTAGAGGCTCTTTCTTTGCAGCTACAATTCGAGTGTATACTGGGAGAAAGGGTGGATGAGTGTATTCACCCCATGTTCAATGGGAAATATCCAGGCAAGCGTGTATTCTGTTAACTGGGACGAGCGGGCATTTCAGGGCTCTGGCGATGGGCAGCTGGGTGGGTTGGGGTCTGCACACACTTGCGGGAACCTCACCACCAGCACGCGGGGGACCGACAGGGCTGCTCCCGCTGTGGCCATGCGAGCGTGGTCTCCCATGGGGCGCCGTCAGCAGGTGCAGAAGCAGAGCCCTGGGGAGTGGAGCCTGGCGCCTGAGAGCCTGCAGACGGGAAGACCCGATGGGGCCAGCAGCGCCCCAGACACAGGCGAGGACAGCATCTCCACGCTCCTGACATGAGTCCCAACAGGTGTGCAGCCACACGTTCCAAACACGATGACGTTTGTTAGGACATTTACTATTTCTTTCCTGTGAGCACTGTTCTTTCACTACACTTTCTAGTTTCTCAGTGAGTTTTCCAAAGCGACTGTAAGAATGTAGGAAAGCTGATGTTGGGTAGGTATTAGGAAGGTTTCCTATCGTTCTAAATGGATCTTTCTTGTGTCCAGGTCACTGGAAATGGTGTCTTTTATAACAAAACATATGCCAACACTTTTATTTCTCTGGTGATAAAATATTTTTAACTGAATTACTGGTTAAAATGGTGAAGTGTGGTTGTTCCCCGACTAGTCAGGTTCAAGAGTTCGACGTTGCTAAGATGTATGCTGGTTTCAAATAAAGAGAGTTGTCATATCGAAAGCACGAAGTAAAATCACAGTAGTAGGTTAATGTTATACTATTAGTTATTAATATAACATTAATCATACTAATATACTATTACAATTATACATTTTATGATACATACAGTACAATGATATATTATTAACACTGATATCAGTACACAGCATACTGGGTATTTGATACGATGTTAGTCTCCTACTAGTCAGCATCGTATGTCTCGATGCGCATCCCACATGCGTGGGAAGCCCGCGTCCAGGCATCTCCCAGGAGCAGACAAAAGCCTGCTTGTTCTCCCCAGCGGCAAGAGGAGCGGCCAGATTGCTCACACGAGAGGGTGCCTTGTGGCCAGAGCCTGAGGTAACAGGACTTTTCTGCTTCCAATGATATCCAGCCTCTGGTAGTCTGTCTGGAAGCATAAATATTGAATTTCAGAAGCCTCTTTCAAAACTTGCGCATCTTCAGACCTGAGTCCCAAAACCTCCCACGGAACCCTCAAGTGCCTGGGAGCCGCGCTCTGGGCTGGGAACGAGCCTCCCTCGCGGAGGTGCCCGCACACACCCAGCCACCGGCAGTAACAACAGCATTTCAACGTGAGTCTGTCCAGCTGTTTCTGGCTTAACAAGCGCAGTCAAAGTTTCCCAAACTGGGATCGTCTGCTGTTAGTCTGGAGGCTTGCAGGGGTGCCAACGGACACACTCCTACTGTTGGAGGCGGCCCTGGGGAGGAGTGGGGTTGAGCCTGGGGCTGGTATCACATGTCAGCCCAGGTCAGCTCCGTAAACTGTGAGTCCTTTGTGCCTCGCTCGGCTGTCCTCGGGCCGGCCGGCAGGAATGCCTGAACAAGGCGACCGGATCCTTGGTCCGGTTCTAACAAACAACTGAGCTGCTTTGACATTGGAAATGAGCTTTATGTAAGTTGGTGCGGCTCACGATTTTCCAGACAGAAAAACTACTTTGGAGAAAAAGAAAAATATCCGTTAATTGGACAGCTACGAAGTGCCAAGGACTCTGGTGTCTCATTTAACTTAATCCTCTAAAGAAAGGTATCCCTGTCTTCACTTTTGTTTAAATAAGTAGCCCAAGGGCACGAAGAGATAAATCTCAGATGTGCTTGACCCCAAAGCATTCCTTCTGTCCACAAGAACCTAGACCTTTGATTTTCATGAACTATGTTCTCCCACTGGTGACCTCAGAGAATAGGTCTTTCTAGAGACTAGACCAGAACACTCAGCAAATTATGACTAGAACATAGTCCCAGATATTGTTCAAGTTTAAATTCTCCCCAGCAGTTTTCGTATATTTGTTTTTCAAATCTTTGTTCCTGTGTGTAAAGGGCGAGGAGAGAGCCTCAGCTTCCCGGGGTCTGGCCGCCCCTCACGCTGTTCGGACGACGGGGCGATGTGCAGGATTCCTGAGCTCCAGGGTCTGTGTAGGTAGCGGGGCTGAGTGTTGCCGCGCGGGGATTAAGCGCCCTCCACCCGAACATCCTTCGTGGGAAAATGACCTGGGCTCATGGCTGCTCTCTGGGGCCTAGGAACATGCTTTTCCTTCCGAACCAAGTGGGCTGCATGCAAATCAGAGCTTCTTGCCCCCTTGTGATCAAGAGCTGGGGTCAACTGAGCCGCTAGGGAACATCAGATGCCCTGCCCTCTTGTTAGACTTCACCCACCCGCTTCCTCCCCCTGGGGGCCCTGCTGCACTCCGTCTGGGGGGCAGGAACTGCTCAGCCATGTTCGCATCAAAGGCCCCTCATCATTTTGCCAGCCTCCAAGTCTGAGAGCCACGGGGCCAAGCAGACCGCCCAGGCTGAGGGTCTACTCTGTGCTCCCTCAGCCCCGGGGGCAGGCGGATGGAGAGGCTGCGACCGACCCCTCGCGGATGCCAGGGTCCCCGAGCACAACTCTAACTCTTCCCGGCGGATGGTTAACACAGAGGCTGGATCTTTTTCTAGACTATTTTCTCTTCAAAAATGTTTTTAAAAAATGAAAATTGAGGTAATAGTAACCTCATTGCAAGATGTGCCTTTTCCTAAACCCGTGTCCTGAGTGTGGAAAATGTCTCAGTGGGTGGGGGTGGTTGGGTCTGTGGTTCCCCATTGCTGCTGCCATCGGGAGGCCGTCTGAAGGCGTCTCTCCGTCCGCCGTCATAATGAAGAGATGCCTATTAATCGTGGGGTCCCATTCTGTGAAGCACACGTGTGTGTTATGTGATTGATATGATGAATAATATGAGAGTTTACACTCTATTTTATTTCATGGAACAGCTAATAAATCACAGTGAGCGATGCTTCCTTCAAAACCCCATTTCTACTCTTAAATTTGTTCATGATTCATGAGTCAACCTGCTTCTGCTTGAACCCACACGCTTCCGTGCTTTCGCTGAGTTATGAGTGTTCAGTGGAAAATTTGCTTTAAGAGGTCGGCAGGGGCCACGAGAACAAATGAGTTACATTCACACGCTGGTGGAGGGCTGCGTAGGGCTGCGTAGGGCTTCTGTGACACACGTCCCCCCCACCCAGCACCCCTGCATAGGCTCACAGCACTGGCTGTGCTGGGAGAGCTTCTGTAGGGGAGGAGGATGCAGGCCCAGAGTTTCTGACCCGGAGGCTGGACTGGGGTCTGTGGACGTGTCTGCAGGTGGCTTTGCCCACGGACGTGGCTGCTTGCGTGTCCTCCGCCGCCGTGGCTGCCATCCTGCTGAGAGCGTGGCCTCCTGATTCCCGAGGGCAGCAACCTGCAAAGGAAGCAAAGACAGGACCAGGGACCACTGCTTACCCTGGTTCCCTGGGTGTCCATCCCAGTGGAGGCCCAAGGTCACACGATGACCTTCAGAATGTCGGATTCATTCTCTGACCTGGTTTTCCACCTCTGTCTTCCCGGCACCCTGTCTCAGCAACGCTGCCCCTCGTTTTGCCGCCAGACTCTCTCCCATCCGGGGCCTCTGCACACCACCTTCCTCCTCTGGCTTCTTGCACCAAGAATCTGTGCGGTCTGTCCCCTCGCCGGCGTAGACCCTTACTCCCATGCCAGCTCTGCGGGTAGGCTCTGTGACCCTTATTTTAAATTCAACTGTGATGGGCGCCTGGGTGGCTCAGTCGTTAAGCGTCTGCCTTCCACTCAGGTCATGATCCCAGGGTCCTGGGATCGAGCCCCGAGTCCCTGCTCAGCAGAGAGTCTGCTTCTCCCTCTCCCACTCCCCCTGCGTGTGCTCCCTCTCTCTTGTTCTGCACTCTCTCTCTCTCTCTCAAATAAATAAATAAAATCCTTTTTTAAAATGTACTTCATTTCTCACTTCCTGAAACGGAGAACCCCGGCCTGCAGCTCTCGTGCCCCTCCCCTGCCCCAGGTCCTGGGCAGCTGGCCCCGTGCTGGTGACGCAGCTCCCCACCTCCGGGAGAGGAGAAGCAGGCTGCTTCAGAGCGTCTGCGTTCCCTTGGGGTAAACACTCTCTCTCCGCGGCCAACTGATTTCCAACTACCACTGCCACGTCCCTGAGCGGGAAGCCACGGGAAAGGTGCCCACCCAGCTCCCCGAGCCGAGGTCAGCTCCGCCCCTGCATGTCGCCGCACATCGCTCAGCTGTTGTCTTCCTTCTCCCGTTAAGGTCCAAGGAGCACAGATTCTTGTCTGTTTTGTTCACGGCTGGATCCCCCACGTCCCGATGAACACCTGCGAGCGGATGGTGCTGACAGGCGAATGGTGCCGCCTGGCCCGGGGTGCTGATCTCATCCACTTTCCCTGAAGCGGGACGGGAGGGTGGGGGGCTCGTCTGCTGAGAACAGCAGGCTGCACTGTGGGACGGCACGCACACTGACCAAGAAGGGCATCGCACAGAAAGCGAACCGGACAGTCACGAAAGGACCACGGCACAGGGATGGCTGTTGACTCACCTCAGCCGCCCAGGTCCCTCAGAACCCCCAAACTGTGGCACCCATGGCAATGGTAACTTTGACATGTACGCAATTTGGAACGCGAATACACGAAAAGTGAATAGCTTTCCGTAAATAAAGGAGTAGTTATATATCGTGCGGCGGTCCAGGGAAGGAGATTGATTACTTGAGAAATCGTGCCAAGAGAAAATGACTGTTTACACAAAAATAAAATTAAATATGTATTTAATACCATTCTTCAAAATAACCTCCAGACCAAGATCAAAAGGAAAAGCTTTTAAGAAGTGGACACATAAATGTGGGGGGATAATACTCTTAAATCAAGATAGAAGAACTTCCCAAGTATAAACTCAAGAAATATTAAGATAAATATTGGTCAGTTTAATTTTCATAAACAAAACATTATATACATATAAACTTTATGGAAAAAGTTAAGTTGCAAAAACTGGGATAAATGTTAACTAATACTTCAATAAGTAACATCTAACAGCCAATAAAAGTGGTAAAATTGCATGAAAAACTGATCATTGACATGAGTAAATTATTCACAGAAAAAGGTGTAAATAAACAACTCCACATGGCTAAAAAATATAAATCGGTATCAAATTGTTCCGAAAAATGCAATCTAATACTGTTTTCACCTGCTACATTAGCAAATAATTTAAAAAGTCAAATTCCTCGTTGCTGGCATGCATACAGCAAGACGGGCACTTCTTCATCTTCTGGTGGGAAACGTGATTGATACACTCTTTCTGGAAAATAAAATGTACCACTTTAAAACAGTGATATTCTTTGACCTAATGATCCCACTCCCAGGAAAGCTATCCCAGTGAAACGGAGAAAAATACAGGTATGCACTGAGGTGTGTGTTAGAACATTATTTATAATGGAGCTAATTTGTAAAGATCTGAGTGCCTCACATTGGGAGAATGTTATATGGGTTATACTGTGTTTAGGCTATGGAAGAGTGTAATATCGAAGCTGATACGTACAAGTAAGCCTTCACACAGTAGGAACATTCTCGTGAACATCAGATTGGGTGAAAAAGGAAAGAAACGGAGCTGTGCATGCAGTCCTCCCACAACGTTGAACTGAGGAAGGAAGTCCGCAAAATATTCACAGTAATTACATCAGAGGAGTGGAGTTTGGCATAAATCTTTGTTTTCCTCTCATTCTTATTTGGGTTATTATGCTTTCACTCAGAAAACTAGTTTAGTGACTAGAGAGCAGTGTGTGTGCACCCCGTGTGGGGTGCGGGCTTGGTGGGGGTCTCGGTTGCTGTAAGCCTGCGCCCAGAATCAGCCCCACTTTCCCCTGCTTGGTCCCTTTCTGACAAATGCCTTAGTCACTGGTATGGACCAGACTGTGTTCCCCAAAACTCATCTGTTGGAGCCCCATCCCCAATAACCCCAGAATGTGACCATATTTGGAGAGAGGGTCTTGGCAGAGGTGACTAAGTCAAATGGGGTCTTTCAGGTGGCCCTAACGTGGTGTCCCAATGAGAAAAGGAGCCAAGGACACAGTCAGGCACAGAGGGACGACCATGTGAGGTCGAGGGGGAAGGCGGGGTCTGCACAGCGGGACAGTGGCCTCAGGAGAGACCAGCCCTGACCACGCCTGGATCTCAGCCTTCAGATTCCAGGAACGTGAGAGAAAAAAGGTCTGTTGGTTAAGTGGCCTGTCTGCGCGATCACGGCGGCCCATAGGAGTGGGGCGGTTACTGCGTCTGGAAGTGTTACCCAAGGAAATGGACCTCTGCAAGCAGGAGCTCAATCACGTCGCCTCGGGACCCAACCTGTGGCGCACGTGTGAGTCGTGTCCACTATCTAGAAGGCGCTTTTCTTTTAAGACGGTGGCATTTTAAATAAGGCGGCATATGATTGCACACATGTGTAATGTTAAAAATGTTTAGCATTGATACTAATTTTCACCATTCTTGGCTGGATAAGCAGGGCAGGAGGGCTAGTCGGATAAATTACAAATGCTGAAATGAGGTGCGTGGAGTATTTGGTTTCAAACTTGAGAAAACATGAAAAATGCAGACATATACATGGACAGAAAATGCCCCGAAGGCATAACCGTGATTGGGTTTCCTGTCTGACAAGTTACAAACCCGCAGAAAGACACCTGCGAGCAGGGTCCACGAGGTGCCCTCACCTGTTCTAAGTCTCCAAGCCTCGAGGTGACTGCCGGGGAGCCGACATGGGAAACGCTCTGAAATATGGCCTGAGCGAAGCTGTCCTCCTTCTGCAGCGAAGGGAGGCTGGGCCTGCAGGTTGACCCAGCACCCAGTCACAAAGCACAGGTCGTTTATTGTGGAATCGAGAAAGTGAATTCCTGTGTGCTGCTCTAACCTTCCCTGGAGGTGTCTAAGTTACCAGTTGGCCGCAGGGGCTACAGAGCGTGCTTGTCCTCTCTCTCTGCCCTCCCTGGCCACCATCCCCCAAACATACTGTTACCAAAAATTCCAAACACAGGGCGCCTGGGTGGCTCAGTCGGTTCAGCCTCACCTTGGGCTCAGGCCATGATCCCAGGGTCCTGGGATCGAGTCCCATATCAGACTCCCTGCTCCGCGGGGAGCCCGCTTCTCCCTCTCCCTCTGTTTGCCACTCCCCCCGCTTGTGCTCGCTCGCTCTCTCTGACAAATAAATAAACAATATCTTTAAAAAAAAAAAATTCCGAACACACACCTCAGTGGAGACAATAGCACAGTGAACCCCACCGCCACCCAGCGCGTGGCGGTGACATTATGGGCCTGGGGCCAGATTCGTTTCCCCCTAAGGCTGCACCCAGCAGCGCGCCCTCCCTAGGTTACGTGAAGCACATCATCCTCCGGTGAGCCTTGACATCGTGGCTTTCTCTCTGGTGAAGTTGGCAGAAGACCAATGAGCTTGTCCAAGGCACCCACGTGACACCCTTGGGACCTGTCACCTGAGTTCTCACTTGCCCCTTGGAAATGGAGCTCCAGTCCGCCTCCAGCCGACAGCATGTGACTTAACATGAACACAAGTGAGGCGAGGTTCAAAGAGCTGGGAGCTTTTTTCAAAATGGGTGACCTTTCCTTTAGTGCTCTTAACAATACATATGGTAGATGATGTTCTGAACAGAGAGATGAGAGATGGTAGATCGACACATAGACTCTAGAATGTGTTTGTGTGTGAGGGCGCACTCTGCTCTGAATGCATCTGTAAAGTATTGCTCAACTGTAATTTTTCCGGCAGTGTTCCATTGCCGCGCTTTGCCCTAGCTGAGCCCTTTAGGAACAGGACTTAAAATAATAAACATATGGTTGATGACTTTGGCTTTGGATTTGGCCTATTGAAACAGGTGCTAACTAAAATTCATTGATTTTTAAAAATGTTTTCAATGCATATTTTTAACATGTAGATATAGATCCATACACTTACTTTTTGCTTTTACAAATCACTTAAACGAATTTCAGTCAACTGGCAGGTGGAGGATTTGACTATTCTAACAGATTTCTGACTATTCCTCCTGTCTCCCACCTCTCCTACCCCCACACCCCCCTCCATCACACACACCCAGATGTCTTCCTAAAGATGTGGATTCTATCATGCCAGCCCAACTCGGGCATTTCAGTGGTGAGGATGCAGACAAGGTCAGTGCAGAGGCACACGTGCTGACCCTCCCCTCACTCACCTCTCCGCCCCCACCCTCCCCTCCTCCTGACTTTCCAGGTCTGCTCTCTTTATTATACATTTTGTCCTTAACGAAAAATGGCTTTGCATTTTCCAGTCTTTCCTAGGATCTAGATCTTGACACCTCTAGCAGACTACAAACTTCTTGGTCTCGGGGATCATGTTTCCCCCTTTTCTCACCTCCCTTCCACAGGGAGTTTATTCAATCAGCACATGTGGTTCACCTGCTCTATAATGAGCAGGTGTACTAGGAAATCGCATGGAGATAAACATCTCCAAATGCTAGAGCAGAATAAAGACTTTTGAAAGAATGAAGGAATGGCTGAAGGCACCAGAGAGTTGGCTAGAAGATGACATTGCTGAGGGGTCAGCTGCTTAGGAAGGCCTTCTGTCCCAGGTGGGATCTGACACCTGTCCCGGGCTGGGATCTGATACCTGTCCTGGGCTGGGATTTTGATTATTGGAGGAAATGTGGAATTCTGTGTCAATGAACAAGGAATAAAACGCACAGTTTTCTGTGGAAAAAACTAGTGGTCTGTTCTGCAATAAAAAGTTAGCTGAGTTCCCAACAAAGCTTAATTCATCAAAACAATAGTTTCCATGAGATAAAAGAGGCCAGCTTTGGAAAACGTCTGAAAGACAATAGCAAAGTCATTTTTCTTCCAGATATTTTAACAATGTTTTAACATTTTAAGTAATTTTGAGCTGCATTTATACACCCTGAAATAACTTTGTTAGTAATTATGAACCCCCAAACCCTAAAAGCTTCTCATGTCCTTTAATCCACATGTTCAGGTGCCTGAGACTCTCCTGCTATTTTTGACCTTGACCTTGAACATTCCCATGGAAGAATTCAGAAACTCCAGGGTAAAGAGGAGAGAACCAGGTGGCCTTGGACAGCAGTCCCTTGCATGAAGCAGCTGTGTGAATTCTGCCCTTTGCCCTGGAGCTCTGACTCCCTCGACCCCAGCTCTCCACCACAACTGCTGTGTTGCAAGAGCAACAATGCATGTGTATTTTGTCCAAACGAGGGCATTTTCAAGAATAGAAAAAGGCTTGTTACTCTGGGGCAACAGACCTCAACCGTGAATCTCCCAGGCAGACAGGAGGGATATTGAATGCCAACCACATTCTCTAATCAATTTATATCAGCCCACAACTGTGGGCAAAGCATATGCTTTGCGGAGTGAGATTCATGAGCGTGGATGGAAGTAGGTTAGGTTGTGAAAGCCTATCCATGCCATGATCATATTCAGATTGTAGATAATTTAGTGATTATCTGCCAGACACTCGGCATTATTTTTTGGATCTACTCCTTATACCAGCTGCATCAAGAATGAAGCAGCCTCCGAAAGGCAAGTAACTCGGGGAGCCTGGTGAGAGAGCCCGCGCGGAGACAGGGCTGACGCCAGGCATGTGCGTCCAAGCTGCGGACGTGCTGGAGGGCGGCTGCGGTGATGACCCAGGGACTCAGTCTTAGCAGAGCCACTGGTTAAAGAACAAACGACGCTCTGCAGGGAGAGGCGGGAGGCAGGGAGATGAGCTGCCCAATTATCAACTGGGAATCCGAACTAAAACAGCCGGTGCCGAATGAAGCCGACGGGATTTGCCGGCAGACGGAGTGGCAGACAGAGGCAGAGGGAGGAGACGGAGCTTCCTGACTTGATGGACCATGTCTGTGGTACTAATAGGAAAACAGAGAGAGACAGCGAGTGAGCTGGGCTCTGACCAGGGACAGAGAAATCGTGTGAACGCTGATGGTCCAAGCGCGGCCACAGACAAAGGCCTTGTAGCTTCAAACCCGATTTTCAGAACTGGTGCATCAGCCGAGTCTCGCTGGTGGATTCAGCATATTAACCTTTTGGGTAGAGTCGGTGAAAACATTTCTTATAATACCCCTTATCCTCACGGGATATTTTGATGATATTACAGAGATCTCTGAAGGAATCGGTTAATAACTCTAAAAAAACCTTAACTTGAATAACTTTAATAATTTTAACGGGTCCCATCTAAGCTAACTTGTAACCGATCTTCTGTTACCTTGCAAGTATATTCCGTACAGGTGAATGAAACTATCTTGTTGAGCTTGTTTCCTGTTCTGCTACTCCTCCGGGTTGACTGGGTTCTGTGGCCTCATTCCCTTCAGCACCCTCATGTGTTAGTGAAGGTCCTGTTGGATGTCGGACACGTGGATGTTTTCCTCACGTACTTCAGAACCTCATCCAGATATAATTCACATTCCATGAAATTCACCCATTTCAAGGATTCAGTTCAGTGGTTTTAGTTCATCCACAGCTCAGTGAAGCCACCTCCATCGCAGCCCCCAACCAGAGACCCCATGTGCGTGGTGGGCAGTGTCCCTATTCCTGCTCTCACCCCCTCACCCCCCATCACCCACGCCTGGATTTGACTGTCCCCAATTCTCCACATAAACAAAATCCTGCCACATGATGTCTTTTGTGACTGGCTTCTTTTCGTTTAACACAGTACTTTCCAGACTTATCCTCAGTGTGTTCTGTGTCTGTACCTTCTCTCTATTGATCAGCAATACTCCATGGCATGGATGGACCACATTTTATCCATCCGTTTCCGTTGATGGACACTTGAGTTGTTTCCACCTTTTTGGCTATTTCAAATAAGCCGCTGTAAACATTTGTGTTCAAGCTCTGGTTTAGTGCTCTTGGATATATGCTTCGGACTGGAATTGCTGAATCATACGGTAACTTTATGTCTAGAATTTCGAGGACCTGGGCAACTGTTTCCCAAGTGGCTTTGACACTTGCTTTCCCATGGGCAATGCGTAAGGTTCCAAATTCTCTACGTCCTCACCAACGCTTGTCACCGTCTGCTGTTTTCACTTGATCTGTCTGAGTGGGTGTGAAGAGAGCGCTCCTGTGGTTTTGATTTGTATTTCCTTAACAACCGATGATGTAGCGCATCTTCTTGTGTGCTTATCAGTCATTATATAAATGTATATATTACATATTATATATTTTCTTTGGAGAAAAGTCTATATAAGTCATTTGCCTTTTTTTAAGTCAGATTGTCTCTCGTTTATTGAGTTGTAAGAGATCTTAGATGTCTTTCGGATGCAAGTATCATTTCAGTTTGATTTGCAAATATTGTGTCCTGTGGACCTGGATTGTCTTTTCACTTTCTCGATGGTGTCCCTTGAAACACGAGGCTTTTGAAAAATTTTGATGATGGCCAATTTAATTTTTTTTTTTTTCTTTTCCAGTTGTGCTTCTGATGTTGCCTCCCAGCAACCAGTGCAAAATTCAAAGTCATGACGATTTACCCAGACGTTTCCTTCTGTGGGTTTAGGGCCTGAGTTCAGTCAGGTGTATGATCTGTTTTGAGTGTTGTGTATATTGGGCAGAAGGGTCCCCTTCATTCTTCTGCATGAGGTGACCCCGTTGTCCCAGCTCCATTTGCTGAAAAGATTATTCTTTGTCTACTGAATGTTTTTGACACCCCTGTTGAAAATCAATTTATCATAAATGTGAGAATTTATTTCTGGCCTCCCAATGATACTCCACTCATCTCATGCTTATATTTATACTAGCACACACAGCCTCGACCACTGCAGATTTGTAAGAGGTCATGACATTGGGAGATGGTAGTTCTCCAACTTCGTTTCTCTTTTGACAGATTATTTTTGGCTATTCTGGACTCATTGGTTAGCTCTAACAGTTTTTTGGTGAGTTTCTTAGCATTTTCTTTTCTACATATGAGATTGTGTCCACTGCAAACACACAGAAATGTACTTTTTCTCCTCTAATCTGGCTGCCTTTTATTTCATTTTCCTGCCTAATTGTCTTGGTAAGAATGAAACCACCAGTGTCTTCCAAGTGGCTGGACCATTCTGCATTCCCAGCAGCAGTGAATCAGAGTTCCCGTTGCTCCTTATCCTTGTCAGCATTTGGTGCTGTCACTGTTCCAGATTTTGGCCACTCTCGCTGGTGTGTAGCAGTATCTCATCATTGTTTTAATTTGTATTTCCCTAATGACATATATTGCAGGCATCTTCTTTGCCATCTGTCTGCCCAAGATCTGCCATCTTCTTTGGTGACATGCCTATTAAGGTTTTTGGCTCATGTTTAAATTGAGTTGTTTGTTTTCTTATTGCTGAGTTTTCTTTTTTGGCCCTCACTTCCTCTGTGCACAGGGCCTCAAGGTCAGCTAGAGGAGAGTGGCTCCTGCCCTCTTCTTCCCAAACCTTTTCCTGGGCAAGCACGCAGTCCTGCAGACACGCACAGCCTGTGGGTAGCCGGGAATATGTTCGAGCTCCCCGTGTTCATCTAGCACTCCAGGACTTCCTTTAACTTTCTTCTAAGCTCTCAGTTTCGCCCAGTGAAATCACAGTTGGAGGCAGCTGAGATATTGCCTGCAGTGAGCTGTTGTTCTGATAAACTCCTGGGCTTTGGTTTTGCACCTTCCCCTGACTAAGACTTCCCAGAGAGCTGCAAGTCCACACACAATACTCACCGTGTTCTGGGGGTGATTTTTTTTAAGAGTTTACTTATTTATCTCCTTGGAGAGCAGAAGTGGGAGGAAGGGCAGAGGGAGAGGGAATCTCCGGCAGGTTCCCCTCTGAGCACAGAGTCCAACATGGGGCTCGATCTCACGACCCTGAGATCATGACCTGAGCTAAAACCACGAGTCGGACGGACGCTTCACCAACTGAGCCACCCAGGCGCCCCTTGGGGATGGTACTTTTCATGGAATTTCAAAATTGGTCAAATGTAGCCATATCTGCAAAGCTTTGGCTTTTGGCTTCCACACCAACGAGCTGAGGAGGAGAGGAGGTTAGGAATAGCAGAGCTGACTGCTGACCACAGTTCAGAAAGTTCTTGTGCATAGACAATTTTCAGCTCATTCTCTTGCTTTGTTAATCACCAGAATTCCGAAATGGTTTATTTTAGTTATTTTGCTAGTATTTTTATTGTGTTGGAGGGGAAGCAAGTTCACTGAGACATTCAGTGTCATTCCAGAACCAAATCTCTCTCAGCTGTATTTTGTGATTACTCATCATGAGACAACCATTAGGAGAAAACGTGGTGTATTCAAAATGCTATTCAAGGCATTATGGGAAAACTTCCAGGAATTTTGTATCATTTAAATTTTTCTTTTATATGATGCTGTAAACTTCAAAGAACAACTATTTTTTTATAGATTTGGGTGCAATAAGTTATTAACATATGCACAATAGTCTGAAAGGATTATAATACACATACATATTTCACTTCTTATACAATGGAATGTTGAATGTAATAAAGAAAGTACACCATCTGTAGCTGATTCTAATTAGTACTTTTTTTTTAAAGGACATTTTTGAGTTATCATTAAATGAACTGGGAAGCAAGCATCATGGGAAGCCTCAACATTCCCGGGACCTACTCAGCCACAGCACTAAAAGCTTCCACACCCAGAACTCATAAGACTTAATGAAGATCAGAACAATCAGAACAAAGGAGAGGAACCACATGATTGATTAGGGAGACAACTTCAAGTCATGGGTTGGACAGTGAGAGTCGTGGTGGGGTAGGTGCTGTAGGGTCCAACGTTGTCCTCTTCCTTTTGGTCAGTGAAATGTTTGTTGTTTCCTATGAAACAAAACACAGATGAAGAGAAGTCAGATGGTCTCAACTATGTGAATTATGAAGTCTGGAGCAAAGCAAGACCTTGCAGCCTTCTGAGACATCATTTCAGCTAGCTCTGTACAGGTTTAAGAAGTTGTAGAAAATCTCTGGCTGTCATTAACAGTTTTTTATGGAAACCTTGGAATCAGATATGGCTTACACACTAATGCTTTACACATTTTTGGAATTTTCCCATCTTGGATGGAAATAGCCACCCTTTCTCTCTGCCTTTCACACAACACCAGCATCCTGCAGGGTGGTGTGGGATGGTCCAGGCTATGGTCTGAAATCCAGGGGGGGCTCTTGGTTTGCTCAGCAGGCTCCTCTCAGATGCTAAGAAGACTGTCCTTTCAGGCTCAGATGTTTTACGAAACTGTGCTTTATGTAATCCATTTGACACTTGATCACATGTCATCTGGGACTTAGGTCCCAGATCTCTGCTATGTAACTTCCCATATGTTTCTGTGCTCTCTCCTGCAAGCACCCCGTGAGAACTTTAAGGACGAAAAAGTCTCACCCTTTGAAGATTAGCTTCGTGCTGGCCAGCATCATGCCTTCCAATCAACACAACAGTATTTTGTGATTTGATTAAGCAAAGGCTGTGCCACTTTCTAAGCAATATCATCCTCTTAAAAGGAATAAAGTTAATCTGAGGTCCCGAAGGCTGGAAAGAAGAGAATGATCTGAAAGTTTACTCTACAAAAGCTCAAAATGACTGTTTTACCCGAGAGTCATGAGTGTGGGATCTTGTACTCCAGACCCCTGAGCGAAGCTGAGCACCTGTGGGTTGGGGTGCACTGACTTTAAATCACGAAGATGCGAGTGTGCATTCACACCTGAGATTGAACTATGAATCTTTTGTCTTACCCAAACAGTGACTTTCTATGCTTCTTCTTTTGATTCAGTAAAATATTTGAGACCTAACACCTAAAATGGGTTTCTTTCTAGTTATTTTGGGTTTTGTTTTATTTTGTTTTAGGGTTTATTATTTCCTGTGAAGAAAACTGTAGTTTCCACCTCACTTTGCTCGTTTAATAGTTATCCATGTGCAAAGCACAGAGCATGCCTCAAAATCATCAGTAAATTAACAGTGAGAAGTCAGAAAGAGCAAAGAGTGTACATGCAAAGGAAGTGCCAGTGAAAATCGGCTTAATGGCAACAAGACGGGCATTTTTATTTTATTTTATTTACTGCTTTTTTAATTTAAATTCTAGTTAGTTGACATACAGTGTAATATTGGTTTCAGGAGTAGAATTCAATGGTTTATCACTTACATACAACACCAAGTGCTCATCCCAACAAGTGCCTCCTTAATGCCCCTCTCCCCCCACCTCCCGTTCTCCATCAACCCTCAATTTGTTCTCTATATTTCAGTCTTTTATGCTTTGTTTACTTCTCTCTTTTTTTATTCCCTTCCCATATGTTCATCTGTTTTCCTAAATTCCACGTGAGTGAAGTTATATGGTATTTTTCTCTGACTTATTTCACTTGGAATCATACTCTTTAGCTCCACCTACATCATTGCAAATGGCAAGATTTCATTCTTTTTATGGCTGAGTAATATTCCATTTTATATATATATATATATATATATATATATATATATATATATATATACCACATCTTCTTTATCCGTTCATCAGTTCATGGACATTTGGGTTTTTTCCCTAGTTTGGCTATTGTTGATAATGCTGCTATGAACATTGGGGTGCACGTACCCCTTTGAATCTGTATTTTTGTATCCTTTGAGTAAATACCTAGCAGTGCAATTGCTGGGCCCTAGGGTAGTTCTATTTTTAACTTTCTGAGGAACCTCTGTACTGTTTTCCAGAGTGCGTTTTTAGATGAAGCCCATTTTAAGTCTCTCTCTTTATCTTTTTTTTTTAGTGAAAAACACAATTTGATTTACTGTCCTTTTTGTATGCCTAAAATATTAGGTAAGTGTACAAATATGTTACTTCAGTATCTCAGAAATGTAAGAAAACATGAACAAAACTGTATTCTGAGTTTGGGATTTCTCAAGTCGCTTGCATGGAGTCAGCTGCCTCAGGAGGATTTCAGTTCATCATTTTCTGGCTTGTCTTCGTGCGTCTGAGGAAGCCCCAGTTGTGGGATATGGCGAGATGCTGGAGAGGTTACAGCTGGGACCGCCAGTCGGTTCAGTCCCTACAGGTAGGTTAAAGGCACAATCAGAATAGTAACATCTGCCGTGCGTTGAAGTCCCACGAAGTGCTCAGTGCTTTGCACACACTATTTCTTATACTAACCCCAAAGACACTGTCCCTATCTTACTGAGATGCAGAAGCATTCTTTGTCCACACAAAACCTGTGGGACAGATTCCACTTCCAGCGACTCCACCTCCTCTCCCTCACCCCCTCCAAACCCTTGCTGACATGCCTCCATGCTTCCTCCTAAATTCAGATCCCAGATTCTTGCTTTCCTGCCCCAGTGCTTTCCCCTCCATCTCAGATGACCACCAAGTGATTACAGAATACACTTCTCCACCGAATAATACTTGTTCTCTTTTCTTCTTTGAAAACAATTGTTAAGGTGCTTGCTCCTTACTTTAAGCTATTTTGCCTCTGTCTTATACCATAGCAATATGTCGGACTTCTATCCAAGATCGGGAAAGAAATCACACAAATCAAGAATTAGAAGACAAACCAACCAAGAGAAAGCGGGAAGAGTTTAAATAAACAGGTCATGTGAGAGGGCAGAAGACAGTGTCAGGATTCTGGGAAGGCCCAGCTCTGTCCACAGTGGAAGCTGGTGTCTTGGCTACGTAAGCTTAGCTCCAGCTCAGGAAAGCAAGATAAGGAAGGGGTAGTTTATACAAACCAATAAATCTCTCCTCCATGCAACCTTGTATCTGAATATGCCAAAAAAAAAATTTAGACAGGAAATATGCAACCCTACAGCAATAGCCTAATACATTTATTAGCTGTAAGTGACTTTTCCAAAGATGCAGCATGAGTTAAAAAAAAAAAAAGATGCATGAACGGGAAGTAAGCACATGAAATAGTACTCAACATCATTATTGATCAGGAAAATGCAAAGGTAAAAGCACAATGAGATTCCACCTCATATCAACTATCAGCAACTATGACTAATACTAAATAGATTGATAATACTGAGGGTTCATGACGTTATAATAAGCAACTAGAATTCTCATTTACTCCTGGTAGGAAAGAAATTAGTGCCCTCTCTTTGGAAATCAGCTTGACAGTTTCCTATGAAATTAAAAATACACCTAAAATATAATCCAGTAATTACTTTCCTAGATTCTTATCCAATAGAAATAAAAACACTGTTTGTATACAAATGTTCAGAAAAGTCTAATTTGTAAGAGCTGGAGCTGGGCACAAGCTGAAGGGACAAGCAAGTTTGGCACATCCATACAGTGGAATATGACTCAAAAATTTTTCTTAAAGACCTATTGATATGTAACTATATAGATATTTTTCCAAATCCTGATGATGACGAAAGGAAGCAAGACAGAACAGAGTATACGCAATCTGCTGCTACTTAGCTGACACTCCAGGAAGTTCCGCTCCAGTCTCAGGTGACAGAAAGTGGATCAGTGGTTTTGGAGTGGGTGGAGGGGGGTGCACGGAGATGCACAGGGGAATTCCCGGGGTGCCGAACCCTTCTCTATCTTCCTGGTAACAGTGTTTACATACGTGCATACATTTGTCAAAATACATCCAACTCTAGACTTAAGAGGAGTGCGTTTAACCCTACGCAAGTTCTATCTCAGTCACATTGATTTAAAAAAGTAAAAATGAGAGGCAGGACGGTAAGTTGGGGGACTCACTTCTATCCTGTGGGGTGAGGAACCAGCACCAGTGGAAGGGGCTTCACCGCGCCACCAAGCGATTCTGTGACACCAGCTGGGGGTCCTACAGTCCCACTCAGTTCTGACCCCGTCTACCTGGAGGCAGCTCAGACGCCACAGGTTAGGGGCTCAGATCCACACACTCCGCCCCCCTCCACCTGTTACACAGTCCAGGAGCTGGGTCCCTAACCCACTGGCTATAGATTGGCAGTGCCTGCAACCTCCTTTCCGGGTCGGATTAATTTGCTGACAAGGCTCACTGAACTCAGAGAAACATTTTACGTACTAGGGGATAGGTTTATTATAAAGGGATGTAACTCGGGAATAGCCAGATGGAAGAGGTGCACAGGGCGGGGTGTGGGGAGGTGCTCGGAGCTTCAGTGCTCTTCCCAAATCTCCACTTGTTCACCAACCAGGAAGTTCTCCAAACACCACACTTTTGTGGTTTCATGGAGGTTTCATTACACAGGCACGACTGATCCAATCATGGGCCATTGGTGATTGAATCCCACCTCCAGCCTCCACGCTTCCCTGCCAAGGTCAGGGGGTTAGACAGAAAGGTCCAACCCGCAAATCACATGATTGGTTCCCCTGGCAACCTGCCCCCACCCTTAGGGGCTTTCCAAAAGTCACCTAGTTAACAGAACAAAAGACAAGTTTGTCACTCTTCACTTGGGAAATTTCAAGCGTTTTAGGTGCTCCATACCAGAACAGGAGAAAAACCAAACATACGTATTTCTTTGACAAATCACAATATCTCAAATTCTGAGCAAGATTTTAGTTGCTCTCATGGAATGTGATTTACTGTGGTCCAATTCCATTCAAGTATGGAAGCTTGGGCTTTTCCTTTGAACCCACCACCCACCTGGTTAGAAGATTTTCACCTTCTTTTGGGGGCCAAAGCATCCTAATACTCTGAGATGTAATCAGAATGAGCTCTGAAAAGGGTCTGCGCCATACGCACATTGGAGGAAATAACACTTGAAATAAATTGCCAGAGACATCGTTACTGACATGTTGAAGCTTTAACTAAATTAAAGATAATTTTTTTGAATTAATTATAAATGCATGGAATTAGCCTTCCTCTCTAAGCACATGATCTCTAACTTGATGATTCCCCTGCAAACTTCATTTGCAAAATGTTTTAAAGTTTATTAAGCCCTTTGACAAATATTCGGTCTTGATACAATCATTTCATTACCAAATTTTGGATATCCGCCTGTCTCTCTTTCTCTCCTGTCTCTCCGAGTCTAGCTGACTGGCATGCTTTCTTCCTAAGTCTTTGTAATGATGTTTACTGTGACATTAACTGTAATGAAATAACCAAAGCACAGACAGAATATGGCTTCAATCATGACATTTAAACATGCTGTGGAAAAAAAATCACTTTGCATTTTATTTGCTTTGCCTTTTATTTGCTATTTTCAAAAGCTAAATACTGCATTTTTTAAAAAATCGAGAAAGCAAATATTGACAAGCATTATACAAACATCTCTGATCTTTCTACTTAATAGTTATATTCCCATCTGGCAACAGAGCAAAACCTATTGAATGGACAAGAAGAGAGAGGAAGACTGTGGTGTCTCTCTTCGGTCATCAGTGAACGGCCAGCAAGCAAGGTCCCTGTCTTTCCACAGAGATGCCTGTTTAGTCTCCAAAGAGTTAACTCCGTTCATCATAATAGGAGCAAATATTGAGGCCATTTTGCACTTCTCTGTACCTGTAACAGCTTACACATAAGGTATTCCTATTAGATTTTACAAATCGCACCAGAAAATTTGCAAGTTCTGGGAGACCGAGAGTTCCGTTTTCAATACCAAACCCGTGTATACTTTCAGTATGTTTGGTTAAAAGCATTAAAAAATATAACGTACCCTTCTTGCACTTTTTAAATGAAAGGCACCAAATAATAAATGTTTTCATAGGTGTTTGTAGGTGTGAACATCCATTCTTTCGCGAGGCTGTAACTTAACACACATTCTGTTCCCACTTCTGGTTTACCTTTCCAGGCTTCTGGTTCTGGCTGCTGTCGGGACATTAGCTGTAGAGGGTGAGGCTGCCTCGAAAACACTCACCTCATCTCTCTTTGTGGCTCCTCAGTTTCTGTGATTTGAGAGTCTGGCACACTCTGCTCCGCGCCCGCTCCCCGCGTCACCCCCGTGCAGAAGCCCCCAGGAAGAAGCGGTCGCGGGCCGGGCCTTCGCGCCTGGACCCTCGTCTGTCCCAGCGGCCCAGACGCGTTCTCCGCCTCCTGGCCGGACAGCCCGCTCCAGGGAGGGTGATCCGCAGTGTCACGGCGCCCACGGCCCTGTTTCCCGGGCATTTCACAGCCCCGCCCCAGGACAGGTTTCGTGACATCGCCGTTTGCTTTAGCGCTGGACGCACATGAAAAACCCAAAACACCCAATCATGTTGTTATTTGTGTTTACATGACAGTTTCATGTGGGCTTGTATTCCCCTTTATTTGTGTAATGTATCATAAATTACAAGTTGATCCTAATATTCGAAACTGCCTTCTCTCCACTCTCAGCGGGCAGCTTCATTACAGTGTTTCTCTAAACTCTGAGTTCCTCGGTTCTTTTTCAAGACAAATTTTCATACAGTGAGGTTTTCTTTTAAGAGTATAACTTTGATCCTAAGTGCTTTCTCTAATGTTAGTTTCCAGAATTAAGAAACTATTTGTATATAGAGAGAGATTTACAATGTCTCTCAGCTGTTTGACCTTTCCTGTGTTTATTTTAGAAAGTCTCTTGTCAATCGACTTTCATTGCCTTTGCCAGCTTCCTTCTGTTTAGTCTAATCGAGGTGAAAAATACAAATTAACCAGGTTCAAGTGTATATAGCAATCCATCATACAACAAGTAAAGGTGAAATCTCCAATTGACGAGGGAGCAGAAGGCAAGCTGAGGGACAAGCACAAGCTGACCCCCCACAATCTCCCCCCCACCCAGGTGGGGTACCTGTGACATTCCTCAGGCCCTCCTGGCTGCCCTAGGACAAGGAAAGTGGAAAACGCCGTGGTTAACTGATAGAGATCACAGTCCTGCAGGACAGGAGTCTCCATCAGCTTGCAACTGTCTTAGTGATTTACAAGAAAAAAGCAACCTCCAGAAACCCATAGACTCCATTTCCTGGAGCCCTAACATCACCCTCCCCTCCATAAGGTAGAGAATCTCCTATCATCAGTCACTCCTCACAACTGCAGTGCAGCTGCCCTGCCCACGGGTCCTGTCATAAAAAAAACACCTTTATGCCCCGAAGACATCTCAAGGATTCTTTGGCCATCAGCTCCCCACGCCACCACTTCAAACCACATCACAATCAGGGAGAGATGAATGGTTTGGGATGACGATAAATTCAGAGCTATATACCTCACACGATATCTGAAATAAATTTCATAAAAGTGTAAATGTATAAATGTTATAAAGCATTTTTTTCCCTGGTGATATGGTAGATTAGATACCCTGAGTAAGTCTACCACTACAATCACCTAGATATTCTGAATTCGTATATACACACACTCTCTTGCATTCACACGCACGCGTATACATGTGTGTACACAATGTATCATATTATATGCAGTTGAAATATTGGGAGAGGGGAGCCTGGGTGGCTCAGTGGGTTAAGCGACTGCCTTCGGCTCGGGTCATGATCCCAGGGTCCTGGGATCGAGCCCTGCATCGGGCTCCCTGCTCCGCGGGAAGCCTGCTTCTCCCTCTCCCACTCCCCCTGCTTGTGTTCCCTCTCTCTCTGTCTCTCTCTCTCTCTCTCTCTATTAAATAAATAAAAATCTTTAAAAAAAAAAAAAAAGAAATATTGGGAGAGAGACTCAAAGCTGAAGCTAGACAGCTCAATACAGTCCGAAGCCTGTTCTCCCCAGACAGCAGTGGCCAAATCCAACAAAACCTGAGCGGCTAATGTTTAATATTGTTAGTTATACAGAAATGTAGTTTAATACTGCATTTGTGACTCTGGCTAAGTTGGCATAACAAAGATCAGATACTCTCTCTTGCCTTAAGGCTGAAGAAAAAGTAAAAAAGTCAAAATATATAAAAAGAAGAGTATTCAGCTTATAGACTGAGCAGTGATCTCTGAGACAGGAAACAAATGAGGGGAACCTGCAGGTGCCCCAGGCCGTGGGCGGGAAGACTGCTTCCTGCAGCACCTGGGGGGGAGCCCCAACACCACCCTGGGGTCCCCTGGAGCTGACGGGCAGGAGGACACAGAGGGCAGAGGACGGGAGTGGACAGCTGCAGGGCGCAGCTCTGGAGAGACCCTCAAAGGATTTCTTTTTCTTTTCTTTTCTTTTTTTTTCCCTGCAACTAAATAAGGAACAGACCTTTGTGAGCAAGCTAAACTCCCTGAGGCCAGGGAACAGAGCATTTTAGAACAATCACTCAAAGTCACAAAGGAGGAGGGTGGCTCACATCCCCCAGCTCAGAATTAAGAAACTCCAAAATACGTGGGGCAGCAAATTAAATATTCAGAAGGGCATTGCTTCAGTAGTGTAAATAATTAAATAGACTAAATTACATCCAGAATCAAGTCTGACTTGGTCCCACCTAACAAAACTCAAAAGCAAGCCTTGAAAAAATCAAGCTGTCTTAAGCAAGTTTGCTGTGTCTCAGTCCCAGCCGCCAAAGCATCTAATATTATGCGAAACTTCAAGTCCCAACAAGGTAAATTGACAATGTCTGACATCCAGTTAAAAGTCACCAGTCATGGGGCACCGGGGTGGCTCAGTCGGTGAAGCGTCCATCTTCAGCTCAGGTCATGGTCTCAGTGCCCTGGGATCCCTGCTTCAGCATCATTTCTCCGCGGGGAGGCTGCCACTGCCTCTGCCCTTCATTCTCTCAATCTCTTTCTCTCTCTCTCTAAAATAGATAAATAAAATCTTAAAAAAATCACCAGTCATGTAGAGATATAGGAAAATATGATCCATATTTAGGTCATGACCCATATATATATATTTTTTTTAATCAGAGCCAGCAAAGATACAGATGCTCCAATTAGTGCAGGGGAACACTAAGTAGCTGTTATCTTGTCAATATACTCCGTGTGTCCTAGAGGGGGGCTGGCAAAAGGTGGCCCAGCGGACAAATCGGGCTGCAGACTGTTTTTGTAAATCAAGTTTTATTGGAACATGACCATGTCTGCTCACGTGCGTAGTGGCTATGGCTGATTTCGTGCCACGAGGGCAGGTTTGAGTAATTTCAAGAGAAACTCTGTGGCCTGCACATTTTACAGTAGTCCCTTCCTGCTCACCCTGTGTCCCAGGGGACGGAAGGGAGCATGGATGTGTCAGTGAACCAAACAGGGCCCATTTTAAACATTTAACAATAAAGCATACAGTGTCTGCGATTTAAAAATACAGTGGTTAGATCAATAACTGATTAGATGCTGAAGAACTTAAGAATATATTCAAAGAAATAATGGCCCTAACATTTCCCACTTCGATGAAAACTGTAATGATCCACAAAGATCAACAATCCTGAAGCAGAAGGAACGTGAAGAAAGTGAAACCCAGGCATGTTCTGATCTAATTGCTTAAAAGGAGTTAAAAAGGAGAAAATATTAAAGCACCTAAAATAAAAACAGACATATCAGAGGACAAAAATAAGTATGACAATGGAGTTTTCATTGGGAATGATGCAAAACAGAAGACCTAAAACATGCTTATGGTCCTGAATTTAAAAATAAACTGTCTACTTAGCGTCCTATGTCAACAAAAATTCAACAAACACAAGGGAGAGTAAAGAAATCTTCAGACATAAAAAAGCTGAAGAAATCTACCAGTAGCACGCTTGCCCTGCACAAAACATGAAAAGTCCTTTGGGCAGAAGAAAAATGTGATTTGTGGGAAAAATAAAATACTTTTTATGTATCAAATATTAAACAAAATAATTGACTTTTTAAGTACAAATCATAGCAATGCATGATACAGGTTATGAGACTGTAGAAGTAAAAGTCTTCTGTCAACAGCACAAACCCAGAAGACAGGACAGGGACTCTGTTCTGTAGGATTCTCACGCTGCCCAGGACGCCAGGTAATTCCTGCAGGGAGGCTGAGCTAAGTAGCAATGGTAAATGCTAGCACAAGGCTAGAAAACATTTCAATCCTAAAGAAGTTAATAAAAGAGAAGAAAGGGAAGAAAGAAAGAACAAGACAAATGGAAAATGATGTGGGGAACCAAAGCAGAAAGAAATGTAGACAAAACTAAATTTGCTTTTAGATGTTAGGAAAGACGTTAGGGTTCAAAGCTGGCAGCCCAGAAAGAATTCTTGAGACGTCTTTGGTGCAAAGAGGTGGTCTTATGAAAGCACAGGGATAGAACCCACGGGCAGGAAGAGCTGCGCTGGGGTCACGAGGAGTCGCCCATTATATACTTTCAAGTTGGGAGGGGGTTAGGAAAGCCTGTCTCCAAGGAATTTGGAAGCAAGGTTTCCAGGACCTTGAGGGGGCTAGCTGTTGTTGGGAAAGGTTATTTCTTACTGTCCAATAAAACCTGAGTCGTGAGACCCTTCAGCTGTATATCGGTGAGTCATATGCTGGGGGGTGGTGGTGATTGCTATGTGTCTTGGGGGGTTAGAGATGAAGTTTCCAAAGGAATTTGTATATGTTAAAGTAGACTTACAGGGTCCTGGGGTCGCGCTTAGATTGCCTTTGGCCCTTAGCAAAGTATTAACATCGAGGCAGCTGAGTCCCTAGAGGAAGGTCACTCTGCTGTTTTAAGGACTTGTCACTGGGCTGTAGGTAGTAAGGAAATTTAATAATTTTTCTTCTGACTTTGTTTCCCACGTCACTTATAACCTGCAGCCCACTGGCGAATCCTTGAGGCGGGCAGAGCATAACTCTCCCCAGGAAACTCCCAACTGTCCTCATGCTGATGCTTTGTTAGAGGGAAAAACCACCTCAGCTTGACAAGAGCCAGGCCTCCTGGATCCTGTGAGTCTTTAGCAGATCAAAGTCCTTTTGGAAACTTCCCTTTGTCTTTACCTCCCCAACCCCAAAGTCTATAATCAGTCGCTCCTCACGGCCCTGGGGCAGCAGCTCTTCCTGCCCACGGGTCCCGTCCTCCTGCTTTAGTAAAACCACCTTTTTTGCACCAAAGAAGTCCCAAGAATTCTTTCTTGGCCCTGGCCTCCGAACTCCAACAATTTCCTACATCATTTGGTATCTTTATGTGGGGACTTCAAGTCCTCTCATCTGGACTCTGAGCGTTGCTGCAAACTTGGTGAGTACTTTCTCTCCTGTTCCTTAACCTTCATTTCAGGTACTTTCCAAGGAGTACGGTCTTCTTGGAACATGTCCATGTCAACTGCTCAGCCTGCACCATTGGCCCCTCCCCTTGCCGTCAAAGGGCGAACAGCACCCCCAGACTTACACCACCCACTTCAGGTCACCCCCCCATGACTCAGATAAAAATTGACAATGGGGAACAAATTGATTGACTTTTAGGTGGACTATAATTTGGTATTTAAACTAATTGAAGTTGGTTGGGAAGATAGACATGTCTTTAGAGCTACCAGCATTAAATATGAAATTTTTTATTCTTCCAAGGTTTATGAAAGATCAAATAAGTTCGTGTTATCTCCGTTGCAATTTGTCAGCAAAAAGATGACTTAAAATATTGGTTAATGTTGTCTGTCTCAGAGTTTTCATGGGTCATTTTTAAGATAGCCTTTGGTAACAACACTTTATAAAGTTTTGCTTGGATGATAAATTGGGATTGAATTCACTGGAGGTCTAGGCCTTTTCCAAGTGAGATAAAATACTAAAACATTGATTACTGAACATAGGTTTGTGTTTTTGGCTTCTTATGCAGAGAAACTAAACATATTCGGTTCTGTTGGTAAACATGCTTTGTGCTTAAATGTATTCATAAATTCACCATACAAAGAATTCTGGTGTTGGGGCGCCTGGGTGGCTCAGTCATTAAGCGTCTGCCTTCGGCTCAGGTCATGGTCCCGGGGTCCTGGGATCGAGCCCCGCATCAGGCTCCTGCTCCGCAGGAAGCCTGCTTCTCCCTCTCCCGCTCCCCCTGCTTGTGTCCCCTCTCTCGCTGTGTCTCTCTCTGTCAAATAAATAAATAAAATCTTTAAAAAAAAAAAAGAATTCTGGTATAACCGTTCACAATTGGTTACTACTTGGTTTCCAATGGAGATTAAGGTTTCTAAGAGTGCAAAATTCTGTAGTTAAGACTGATGAGACTATGGGAAGCAACTCTGTAAGAAAGATCGAAGGAATGGGAATGCATTTTTATCGAAGGTAAAAGAAAGTAATTTTGTCTTAAAATGAGACTGGCTGTTTGGAGAAAAATGGCTTGGGACAAAATCTGAATGCAAAAGAAAAGTTGTAGAAGGCTCATGAACGGAAATCTGTGGAAAGGAATCTTATGTGTGGTCAGAAAGGATAAGGTTGAAATGAATGGATTTTTTTTTTTTGAAATGAATGGATTTTAAAAGTACACTGGTATAAGATTGAAAGTCTGCTTTCTCTCTGTTCAAAAACAAAACAAAACACAACAAAATGTTCTTGAATTGTTGGTCTGCTCTTGAAAAGAAAATGTAAAAAAGGTCTTTTCTCTTTTATCTGCCCTGAATAGCAGTTTCTATATTTTGTCTTTATCAGGTCTTTGATGACCTAGTTAAAACTTCTCAGTATTAAAGGAGCTAAGTTTTGCTAACAACTCTATAACTTTACCTATTAACCTTTGGAATCTCTTATTGTCACCTTGGTTAAATAAATAAGTTTTAAGTTTTGTAATGATCTGTAATCCTATTTAGGCATATGCTTTATTTTTTTTAAAGATTTTATTTATTCTTTGAGATAGAGGGAGAGTGGGGGGGGCAGAGGGAGAGGGACAAGCAGACTCTCCCCCCACCCCAGCACAGAGCCTGATGAGGGTTTGATCCCAGGAACTCCAGATCCCCCCTCTCTCCCTCTCTCTCAAATAAATAAATAAATAAAATCTTTTTATAAAAGCTCCAGCAAAGCAGATTTTAAAGATTTTATTTATTTATTTGAGAGAGAGCATGTGAGCGGGGGGGGGGGGGCAGAAGCGGAGGGAGAGAGAAAAACTCAAGCAGACTCGGTGCTGAGCGCGGGGACCCAACTTGGGGCTCCATCCCATGACCCTGAGATCATGACCTGAGAGGGAATGAAGAGTTGGATGCTTAACCAACTTGGCCCCCCAGGCGACCCAGCAAAGGAGATTCTGAAAGACCTATGTGATTAATCACTATTCTTGCTGAGCTTATGTAAATAATTAGGACAAGTTTGTTAAAATCAGACTTGTGTTACAAATGAATTAGTCCAGATCTGGCTATCTCTGATTAAAAATGAGGGTTTTTACAGAAAAAAAAAAATGCTCCAACCACACATCTTTGTAGATACTAGATTTTAAGCACTCGAGACTTGACACTGGGTTTATAATTTGCTCTAACCATTAAACTATATATTTTTTGTTGTTGTTTTCATAAAGGTGCCTCTTATTAATTACCTGGTTGCTTGCTAAACAAAACAGTATATGATGGCTAACGCCACTTGCTACACAATTAAGGCCTTAAATGATTCAAAATGCATTAAGTATTTTGTCTGAAGCACAAGGCTAACGTAAACACAGAATGCTCTTTGTATATTCCAGAGATCACAGAAATGGAGCAGAATTCCTAAAAGGTATAAATATTCGAATTACCGCTTTTAACCATCTTTCTTTTAGTGATCAGTTAAACTCTTGGACTGGAGGAACATTTTGGTCAACTATCAATGGCTTTTTTGTGGGAGCTTCTCTTTCTCATAATCACATTAACCTTATTTTGTTGTCTTTTCCGGTGTCTCCCTGCCTGGTGCCAGGACCCCTTCACCGCCTTAACTTCCAGCTGACCGATGACCCTTTCTACTCAAGGAGGTTCATGCATGTTGTCTGCCTTGGACTGGCTGCCTCCACCTTTGGTAACTCCTTTATATAAATTTCCCAACTGACCAATGTGGACCCATAGGTAGGGGCATCTCTATGCCCCTATTCAGCATGAAGACATTACAGACCTTCTACCTTCAGCAACGTTAAAGATATAAGGGTCAAAGTGTTCATGGGGAATGATGTGGGGAACAAAGGCAGAGGGAAATATAGACAAAATTAAATGTGCTTATAACCTGCAGCCGACTGACGAATCCTTGAGGCGGGCAGAACGTAACCTTCCTCCAGGAAACTCCCAACTGTCTTCATGCTGATGTTTTGTTAGAGGGAAAAACCACCTCAGCTTGACAAGAGCCAGGCCTCCTGGATCCTGTGAGTCTTCTTTAGCAGATCAAAGTCCTCTTGGAAACTTCCCCTTGTCTTTACCTCCTCTAACCTCAAAGTCTGTAATCAGTTGCTCCTCACAATCCTGGGGCAACAGCTCTTTCTGCCCACGGGTCCTGTCTCTGTGCTTTAATAAAACCACCTTTTTGCACCAAAGAAGTCCCAAGAATTCTTTCTTGGCCCTGGGCTCCGAACCCCAACATCACTCCAAAACCACATCAGAAAACATGTAAGATGCTAATCTAAAGCTCAGACATATGTGAAATCACATGGAAATGAGATGATCCAAACACCCTAATTAAAAGGTAGAGATTATTGAATTGGATTTAAAAATCAAATTGAATAAAAGATTCAATATTAGCTGTGCGAAATACTCATTTTAAAAATAAAGACACATATGGGTTAAAAATAAAGGAAAACGAAGAAGATATATCTTGTAACACAAGTAAGAATGAGATGGCCCTATTAATATTAGAAGTTAGGTTACAGAATAAAGAACATCATGGGTGTAAAGAAGGTCCTTTTATAATCATAAATAATTAAATGAATCAGAAGGACATAATCCTGAACAATTAGTGTTCATCCACCGCACAAAGCAAACCTGATTGCCTGAGGGCTGATAGAGACAAGTCACAATTACAGCTGGAGGCAAGATCCTGACCACAAAACCAGAAAGAACAAGTGCACAGAAAATCAGTAAGGTCACAGAAGACTTAAATAATGCTTTCACCAAGCCGAGAGAATGAAAACCTTTAGATCACCTCAACCAAAGGCATCAGAATACGGAGCTGTCCAGGTGCATGGGAACATTTACCGAAACAGATGTGTTCTGGCCAATAGAATGTTTCAGTGCATTTAAAATAAGTTAGGTCTTTCATGCTTTATGACTACAGTGGAATGAAATTAAAAATCAGCAACATCTTAAACATAAGCTGGAGGTAGATCAACTTTAACCCAAAGGAAGCAGCAAATAGGAAATGTGCAAGATAAAAGATAAAAGCAGAACTAAAAGCTGCACAAACCAGGAGATGGTGGGGATGGTGCAGAGGGCCCAAGGCAGGAGTGAGGCGGCCGGCCGGCCCTGCAGGCCCATCAACATTAGAAGGATAATGAGAAGCATGATGCAAGATTTTTTTATGTGAACCAATTTAACAGTTTAGTTGAAATGTACACATTCCTTGAAAGACACAAGCTACAAAAGCTCAGATCATCTAAGCAGTCCTATATCAATTACAGAAATTTTTATAATTAAAGCTATTGCACAATGAAAGCTCCAGAGCCGGAGGACTCCACTGGTGAATTTTACCAAACATTTAAGGAGGAGAAAATAGAAATTTGAGACATATTTTTTTTTCCCAGAAACCTGAAGCAGAGGATGTCACCCCCAATATTTCCAAGAGTCTGTGACACTAGATGCCAAAATTAGCCACATGCATTTCCAAAACTTTCAGAATAATATTCCTCATGGATCTAGAAACAGAAATGTTAGGAAGCTATCAGCAAAATGAGTCACAAATGGCACATTGTGACCAAGAGGGCTTTATCTTAGGCACACAACTTTGGTTTGAAAATCAATCAGTGTAACACACCGGATAAAGAGATTTGAAAAGAAAAATCACATGATCATATCGATTGATGCAAAAGAGATTTTGACAAAACCCAATATCCATCCATGATGGAAGCTCTCCGAGAACAAAATACATAAAGGAATCCTCTGAGCATGATGACAGGCTTCCCAGACAGAGCTGTCACCAACGTCCTCCCTGATGGCAAAAGCAGATGCCTTCCCCTAAAATGAAGAGCGAGGAAGGGAGGCTGTTTTCCCAACTTGGAACCAACAAACACTCATCATTCTTAGGGCACTACGGCAGGCAGAAATAACTAGAAAGACAAAAGTAAAAGTACTTGTTCATAGACAGCATGATCACTTGTGTGAAAAATCCTAGGGAATCCACCAAAAGCTACTAGAATTAATGAATGAATTTAGAACGGTTCCAGGATATGAGGTTAATACACAAACATCAATTGTACATGCCAGCAACAAAGACTAGGAAATTGAAAAGAAAACATTCAAAATAAAATTTAAAAACGCAAAATACGTGGGAATAAGTTTGACAAAAGACACAAGACCCACTCACTGAAAACTTTAAAATGCTGCTACCAGAAAATAGAGAAAGACATTACATTTATAGGTTAAGAGACTAAAACCTCTTAAGATGACAATTCTTCCCAAACTGATCTGCAAAAGAATGTAAATAAAGGTTTCATCCAAGTTTTTGTGGAACGAAATACATAAATGAGTAAAAAATACATTTGAGGCTTCAATAGACTGCTTTCAATATGGACAGAACTTGGTTCTTAAACATAAGCTGGAGGTAGATCAACTTTAACCCAAAGGAAGCAGCAAATGGGAAATGCTTAAGATGGGGATGGAGTTTGCTGGAGGCCAGCTGGACCTAGCAAACATCTACACAACCTTCCAACAAACAGCTACAGAACACATGACACATACAACACACCCAGGGACACAGAGAAGCACATGGTGTATTCTGGAGGTTATGCTACATGTTTGGCCACAAAATCAGCCTCAATACATCTAAAAGGAGTGAAATCATACAAATCTGACCACAGTTCCAATGGGATTTAGAGATTTTTGGAAACTAAACTATACAATTCTATATACTAACTGGTCAAAGTAGAAATCACAAGAGAAATTAGAACTTTGAGATGCAGGAAAATATTGATAACACATCACAATTTATGGAAAGTAGCAAAAGCAGTGACTGTGGGAAAAATTGCAGCTATAAGAAAAAAGATTTCATCAATAGCCAACCTTCCACCTCAAGAAACTAGAAAGAGAAGAGAAAACTGGCGTTGTGACCACAGAAAGAAAGGCCTGGTACTGATCAGAGCAGAAAAAAACTCTGGAGGGCAGACAAGGTGGGAAACAACAAAGCCAAAGTGTGGTTATGGGAGAGGTCAACAACCTCGACCCGTCTTCAGTGGGATCAAGGAAACAAGAGAGACTGCTCAAACTATTAAATTCAGAAATGAGGTAAGACTTCGCTGCTGACTTTGCCAAAGTAAGGAGGATTTTGGGAGCACCTGGGTGGCTCAGTTGGTTGAGCTTCCGATTCTTGATTTTGGTCCAAGTCATGATCTCAGGGTCATGAGATTGAGCCCTGAGTTGGGCTCTGCACTCAGCATGGAGTCTACTTGAGATTCTCTCTCCCTCTCCCTCTGTTCCTCCCTGCCCTTCCTCTCTAAAAAAGAAAAAAAAAAAGTAAGGTATATCTTAAGAGAATCCTATAAATAATTGTAGACCAAAACATCGGGTAACCTAGATGAAGTGGACAAATTCCTAGGAAGACAAAGAGCATCGAGAAGGACCCAAGAAGAGATGGAGCCTTGTAGACCTGTAGCAGGAGAGTGAGTGAATCAGCAATCGGAAATCTGCACAAAGAAAAACCCAGGCCCAGACAGCCTCACGGATACATTCTACCAGATATTTACAAGAGAATTAATATCAATACTTCACAAAATCTTCCGTAAAATAGAAGATGGGAAGCCTTGCTCACCTGCCCCAGGAACACCAGTCCTGGAAAATGAAAGACAAGGCAAATATAAAGACAGACACAGAATCTAATAAGTAAAAAAACAAAACAAAACAAAACAACAACAATAAAAACAGCCTTACAATGGGGAGAGTAAACAAAACTAAATACGCTCATATATAGTGATGAATGTGTTTGTAAATAGCTGGCAAAATAAATGGAGAAAGTCTGAAAGTGGTATGAATAAGCTATAATGGCATTAAAAACCTAATCCTGCAGATGTAGCATCATGAAAAACCTTATTGTCTTAAAATATTAACCTGAAAACCTCCTAGCAAAACATAACTTACAGAAAATTACTGAAAAACAAAATAGTCCTGTAGAACAGAATTCAACCAGTGGTTTAAACATCTTTCAACAATAAGAAAAAAATACCACTTTGAAAAAAACGTACTAATAAATGCAAGGAAACATTCAAATAAAAGATAATTTAATCTTAAACCAACTAGAATGCAGAAGGAAGGTACATTCCCTATTTTCATTGACAATGCTTGCAAATACTGTGATAGAACACTGATAAATCCATCATGAAAACTGAAAATTGAAGTGTATCTTTCTCATGAACATAGATGCTAATGTCATTTGCAGCTAATATAGTAGCAAAATAAACGTACTCTACAAAAACAGCAAGACACATCACGGCCACGTGTAGTTTATCCCAGAAATGCAAGACAAAAAGTCAATGAACACAACAGAATAGTTTAAAGGAGAAAATATATATAATCAATTCAATAAGTGATAGACTCGATTATAACTAATATATAGTCAGGGTTAAAATAATAAATAAAGGATAGCTATAAAGTACAATCACATATCCTCTCTTGTTCAGGACTGAGCTTCCTTAAAATGTTATATCTATGTAATAATAGGATCCCTTTTCCACTCAAAAGTGTCCAGGTTTAAGACAATACATTTCATAGCGACTCCTAACAGAAGACACTTCATTAAACCTAATAAAACACATCTCAAAAAACCTATAGCAACTGTTGTACTTGCTGGTGAAATGTCCACAGCATTTGTTTTAAGACAAGCATGGTTGTTCTCATGTTTCCCTTCACTATTTCCCTGGAGATTTTAACCAGGGAAATAAGGAGGTTTTGTTTTTTTTAAGTGCATAGATAAGGATTAAGAAACAAGAATTTAAGGTATTGCCACACATGTAACTGACATCCACTGGAATCCATGATAGATAAATCATTCCTACACAACGCAAAAGGCAAGCCAACACACAAAAAACAGTGCATACATTTCAATAGAACTCTAAACAAGATGACACTGGATTGTCCAAGAAACTTGTGAAGGTATTATTTACAACCTATAATCATAGAAATAAAAATTAATCCACAATGAAATACCATTTTACATACATTAAATTGGCAAAACTTACAACAGTGACAATACTGAGAGTTGGGAAGAATATGGAATAATAGAAACACTTGTGTGCCGTATGGGGGACAGTAAATTAACACAATCACCACAGGACACATGAGACTTCATCTAGTAACCTTTGAGACAGGCACAGACTTTGACTTAGCAGACACGCTTGTAGGTAGGAAACAGAGAAACCAACTTGCAAAAGTGCAGCATTGTGGAAGCACCATTTGTGAAATCAAACCCAGAAGTGACAAAAAGATGCACCTAAAGCAGAATGGTCAGATCAATTTCTGTGTATTAACACAAGAGCAGAGGAAGCAGTAAACATGAACAAATCACAGCTATACAAATCCACATAGAAGAATCTTGGGGGTATGACAGTTGGTCAAAAGCAGGTTGCCAAATACTTCCAACACAATGCTGCTCCATGTATGTAAAATTTAAAAACGTAATACACCAAATAATGTGTTTAAGATGAAAATATATATGGTAAAAATATAAAGAAAACACCGTTCAGCAGTAAACAAAGGTGTGGTCCAGGACACACCTCTGATGGGGGGAAGGGGAGCAGTGAGACGGTCTACTCTCAAGGTCACATCAGTGTTCTTGTTCTTCAGCTGGGTGGGACTGGCGTTTCTTGTCTGATTTCCAGGCACAATCCAGAGACACTGGGTTCTGCTCCAGAGCACTGCAGTCAAGCGATATCACAGTGAAATGATTCAAATGCCTCTAAAATGTTCTAATATCGTGTGTATGGATCCCAAAAGAACTGCTGAATGCCAAGCTCCCAGAGCATTGGTGTCTTGAGCACAAATGCACGGAAGAGACAGTCGTGGCGTCTTGAGAAGTGAGCAAGAGAGGCTTGGAGGAAAGGGAACAGAAAGGAAGACAGGGTAACAGAACAAGAACACAGAACTCTCATCAGAAGGTTAACGGCAGGATCTCCGGGCGGAATTGAGAACGTAACTACCTTCCCTCCTTTTAAAAATTTTGTAGTTTAAAACTTTTTCACAACCGTCTCACATTAAAAGTTTGAATAAAGAACAGAATGTAACCAAACAACAACGAAGGCTGTGAAAACAGGTTCTGGTGGGCAGCCAAGAAGCCCGTGCTGCTGGGACCGAAGGCCTCTTGAGAGGCTCGGGGCGTTCCAGCCAAGGCGAGCCTGTGCCGCGAAGCCTGGGGTCTCCCGCGGATTGTCAGCTCTTGGTCTTCTCTGTCCTTCGTCTTTTCAAAAGAGAGGGTGCCGGTGCCCAGTTCAGTGAGTGGCCACCAGGATGTGGGCTGGGGGACAGCAGGGTCACCTGCTTGGCTTTCGGGAGATGGCCCGACACTGAAGGTCATCTGGGAAAGACGCTGACGGTTACTGTGGTGTCCAGCAAGGATGCGTCTGCTCATGGGTCTGGCCGACCCACGTGGCTGAGTGTCACGTCACACTCGCCGCTAGAGTGACCCCTTTGCCGCTGGGAAATGTCCAGCCGGTGAGTCCTGCTCAAATCCGAGGCCGGGCCGGGTAGCCTGGGGCAGAGTGTGCATCTCCCACCTGGACGCCCATGTGCAGACCTCTGACCTGACCCTTGTGCCACATCTGCAGACATCACGCGTCCCTCTGTGTCCAGCACATTCCCACGCACCACGGGCCAGTCAGCAACCAGAAAACTGGGAGCTCCGTCCTCAGCCTCCCTGGGTGTTCCTGTTGCCCACTCCCATCCCTCATCCCTGCGTGCTCCTTGGGTCTTCTGGTTGTGCTGAGTGTGGTGCCTCTGGAGGAGAGCAGATACCTGGGGTGATCCGTGGGCCTCCAGACTCCCCTCACTCTCCCTCCAGCACTTGGCTATGGTTCCTTCAGGGGTCTGGAAGTCTTGGCCGTTTCTGCAATGCCAAGACAAGCCACGTGTAAGGCAGCAGAAAACAGTCCTCATATTGTGGGTCTTAGTTAGAGTCTGTTTGACAGAGGACCTAAGTCCCTCTCGGGACAAGGCAGAGGAAATGCAGGCTCCGGGCCCCACTTGCTTGGCACGCAGCAGGGAGGCCTCAGGACCCAGGATCCGCACACGGTGCCAAATGCCCTGCCTCCGTGCGGGGTGGCCAGGCCTACACAGACCCCTGGGCTAGGGAGTTAGAATTAATGCATAAAGGAGGGCATGATGTAGACCAGGGAAATAAGCACATTTGGTCACTTATTCATCATTATCACCTTTTCCTTCCTAAGGTAACCTTGTTTTTGTTAAAGTATCTACCCTTCCCAGTCGGATTGACCTCAGAGAAGCTGACGCCATTGCTAAGTTCCCAGCTAGCCACTTGGAGAGCTTGATCCTCTGTGACTACAAGGATCTCTTTCGAAATCTTATTGGTTAGCACTTGAAAATCAGCGATTAGAAGGTCATTTCATATATAGTTATTTATAGTTATTTATTTAAAAAATGCAAAGTTCTAAAAACTATGAATGTGACATTTAATGGGGATGGAGCAATAAGATGGGGTCGCTAAGGCTTCATAAATTTTTAAATAAAATTAACACACGTAATTTTTAATACACCCCTGGCAAAGTGTCTTAAAATTATAAGAAATAAACACATTCAGTCTCAGCCCTTTTACAGCTGCAATAAAGCTTGTGTTCTTATCTCAGTGTATCAGATGCTTCTTACAAGCCTGGAGTGATCTCAGACATTATAATTTTTATTAATACTGATGTTCTTGTTTGATGTTTTCCATCTAAAGAGACCAGAAGTGAAATCTCGACCAAGTGTATGACTTCTGATCCTGCTTTAGAAGCTTCTTCTCCATTGTGGACACTGTTTGCCTATTTTCTCCATCCTTCACTTTCCATCTGTTTGTATCATTGAGTCTCCAGTGTTTGGCATCAGTATTATCTGATTTCATTCCTGCAGGTGCCAAGAAAAACAAAAACCACAGCAGCTTATCAGGTTCCCTGCAGCTGCAGGATGACCAGGCCACCTCACCCTGAGTCCCTGTGCTGTGGTCAGCCCCAGGCACCTGATGTCTGCCGAGCCCCCCTGTTCCTTGCACAGCTTAACTTCGTTGTCTGTGGCAACATCATCAGTGGGTGAGGCTGATGTAGCAGAGAGAGATGGGACAGATATTGCCTGGGACTCAGGTCATGGGCTCTTTCCATTCATTTGCACCTGGACTTTTTGTTTGAATAGCTTTTTGGAGGTCCAATTTACATAACATAATTTACCTCTTTTAAGTGTAGAATTCGGGGATTGAATGTTTAGAGTTGTACAACCATACCACAACCCAATCACCCAAAATGATCTCTTGTACCTATCTAGATTCGATCCTCATTTCCACCTGAAGCCCCAAGCAACCACGAATCTACTTTTTGTCTCTATAATTGGCCTTTTCTGGACATTCCATCCAAATAGGATACAGCATATTGTCTTTTGCATGTAGCTTCATTAGCTCGTGCAGAACTATTAAGGTTCACCTTAATTTTGTAGCATGGTTTATTTGTTTTTATGACTGAATAGTCATAAAAAGTCCCAGTGGCCATTGTATGGACCTTCAAGACTTGCTTATCCATTTACAAGTTGCTGAACATTTCAGTTGTTACCACGTTTGTATAAGTATGGCTAAGCCCTTAGGAGAAGGCCATGTGAACATATGTCTTTACTGCTTTTGGGTGGGTAGCTTAGGGTAGAACAGCTAGATTCATTGGTAACTTGACAAGCGAACTTTCTAAGAAACCACCAAACTATTTTCCAAAATGGTAGGACCGGTATACAGCCGAGCCGGCCACGTGGGAGGGCACCCCTCTCACCAACACCGGTTATATGGCCTTCTGTCATAGCCGGGGGAGGGAGTGTGACGTGGTGTCTCAAACGCTAGCAAACATTTCCTGAGTGGTTGATGACCCCACTGACCACACATGTCTTCATATCATGCTCTGATCTCCTTGGTAAAACTTTTTTGTCTGCTCCAAGCTTGACTTTTTATTCTCTTAGTGATATGAGGTCCAGTGTGTCATTTTGTTTTTTTCTTTCATGGAATGTGCATTTGGTGTTATCTGAGACATATTGGCCTAACCATTTCATAATTTTCTCCCATTTGAATTGTGACTTCAGTGATCCATTTTGGGGTAATTCTGAGGTACGGTCTGATTACAACTTTTGCATGTGGTTATCCAATTGTCCCTGTGCCGTTTGTTGGAAAGCTCACCATTTCAACAGTTGAACTTTCTGAACACCTTTGCTGAAAATCAACTGACAGTAACATTAGTGTTTATTTGTGGATTGTGAGTTATTTTCCATGAATCTTTCTTATAACCGTATCCCAGAACCACATTCTCTTGATTTACTGAAGCTTTTCAGTAAGTTTTTAATGAGGAAAGTGGAATTCCTCCAAATTTCTTGTTTCCAGGTAATTTTGACTACTGGAGATCTTTGCATTTTCACATAAATTTTATTATTATCTTGTCAATGACTATGAAAAGCATGCGGCTTGCTGGCAGGTACAGAATCGAATCTGTGTATGGGTTTGATGAGAACTTCCATCTTAAACATATTGACTTTTCCAATCCACATTAATTTCAGCAATATTTTATAGTTTCTAATGTAAAAGTCTTACTTTTTTTGGTATGCTTATTTCTGGATATTTATTCCTTTTGATGCTAATTCATGTGAATAACTATATTCTAAATTTCATTTCTGAATTGTTCATTGCGAGTATGTATTGTTCTTTTCTTCTCCTTTTCCCTCTTTTTGACTTGCTCAAATATGTAAATGGTATGACTGGGCATCCTTGCCTTGTTCCTGGTTTTAGGGGAGGAAACATTGAGCTTTTCACCATTACAGATGATGTTAACTGGGTTTTTCATCAATATACTATAACAGCTGCTTCCTGTTCCTAATTTGTCCAGGATTTAACCCACCAATGATGTTGGGTTTCATTAAACGGTTTTTCTGCATCTGTTGAGATGACTGTATTTTTTGTCCTTTATTGGTATGGTTTATTATATGAGTTGATATTTGGATATTAAATAAACTTGCAGTCTTGGGCTGAATCCCACTTGGTCATGGTGTATATAATCTTTGTATATGTTGTTAGATTCAGTTTCCTAGTATTTTGTTGAGGATTTTTGCATTGGTGTTCCTAGGAGATACTGGTCTGTAGTTCTCCATTCTTGTGATGGTTTTGTGTGGTTTTGCTGTCACTGTATTACTGGTTCCATAGCAGGAGTTCTGAAGTGTCCCGTTCTCCCTGACTTTGCAGAAGAGTTTTTTGAAGACTTGGTATTATTTCTTCTTTAAGTGATTTGTAGAGTTTATCAATGAAGCTCTCTGTGCCTAAGTTTTCCTTTGTGGGTGGAAATATTTTTCACTGTTAATTCACTTTCAGTATTCATTACAGATATATTCAGACTATTTTTTTTAAAGATTTTATTTATTTATTTGAGAGAGAACATGAGCAGGGGGAAGGGCAGAGGGAAAGGGAGAAGTGGACTTCCCGCCGAGCAGGGAGCCAAACACGGGGCTCCATTCCAGGGCCCCAAGATCATGACCTGAGCCAAAGGCAGATGCTTAAGCAACTGAGTCACCCAGGCACCCCCAGACTTTCTTTTTCAAAATCATTTTTTGGTAATTTATGTTTCCAGAAATTTTTCCCTTTTATTTAAATATCTAAATTGTTGGTATAAAGTTGTTTATTGTTATCCTTAAGATTCCTTTGATTTCTGTAGGGTTGGTAGTTATATTTCCTTTTTGTCTCTATTTTTGGTAAGTTTTGTCCTCTCTGTCTCTCTTCTTGCTCAGTCTGGCTAAAGGTTTGTCAAGTCTGTTGACCTCTACGTAGAACCAACTTGGGTTTCACAGATTCCATTGTTTTTCTGTTTTCTAGTTCATTGATTTATTCTCTAGTTTTAGTTATCTTTTTGGTTGTGTTTTCCTTGGGCTTAGTCACTTCTCTTCTGGACTTGTATGTGGCAACGTAAATGATTTGGTTGAGATTTTTCTTCTTTCTAATGTGGTTGTTCCAAGGTATAGGTTTCTTGCTTGTCATGACTTTAGCAGTTTCTTATCAATGTAATGTTGTATTTTTATTCCCATCATTTCCAAATATTTTAAAATTTTCCCTGAGATTTCTTTTTTGAAGAAAATTTTAGAAGTGTATTATTTATTATACAAATATTTGTGTATTTCCTGAACTTCTGTCTGCTATTGCTTTTCAAATTTGACTTCGTTGCGATTGGAGCACATGGTTTATTTGATTTAGTTAATTTTATGTGTATTGAGAATTATTTTATGGGTTAATATATGACCTGTCCTGGAGCTGAAGAGAGACAGTGTTTGGAAAAAGGTCAGTTCACCAGGAAAATGCCATAACCCAAATATTTAATGGCCTCTGAATGTATACACTGAGAAGTGCTTTACAACAAATACAGATCTTAGTCCTCCTTGTCTATCCAAGTGTGCTTTATTTTCTCATCCGATTGTTACCCTTCTTTATCATTAACATAATATATGTATGCGTGTATATGTATTTCCCCCAAAGGTGAAATTGCTCCGTGAACAATTCACTGAGATAGTTAACCCTAAGAATTTGAGAGTCCACGCGCGTACTTTGATTTGCAGGTCTGGTTTCAGTGGCTGTATTCAATGGATAGTGCGCACCGAGGGCGGCCGCCGGACGTTTGTCACAGGAAGCAGGCCAGCCACGTGGCAGACGCTCTCTAGGAGGGATGTGACTGAGGGAGACCCTCACCAGGTGTTGAGCTCCGCACTGACCCCGTGTCAGAACCCAGAATTTCCACGGAGAGAAGATATAACCAATGGCCGTCCTCTGTGGCGACAGTAAAGCCAACAACGCACAACGGCCCTGCAGGGAGTCGAACGCAGCAGTAGATTCTGGAACTGAGTATGGACAACGCCCCGTCGACGTCAGGCATCCTGCAAGCCTCCCCTGAGACGTGAAAAGCATGAAGGACGCAATACGCGGGAGATGAAATATTTCGGCAGTTACCAGCCCCCAGGTAGGAACACTTGTCTGCTCACATGCAATACAGGGACGGCAGCTTCCACGTCCAGCCCCTGGCCGCTCGTTACACAGGACCCCCGGGCTTCTGGCCCCCGGCTAGTCACGCCCGGTGCAGAGGCCTCCCCTGAGTCTGGGTTCACGCCCTCGGCCTTACGGATACCAGGGAGATGCCAGGCCGTGCATCTAGTAGGACCCCCCGGGGAAGGCCAGGAGGGGAGGAGGAGGGTCGCAGGGGAGCTGCTGGGGCCCCTGCTCACCCCCCCAGCCCCCCAGGGCAGGGGAGGCAGCGCATCCAACACGCGGCTCGGCAGGGAGCAGCACTGAGCTGTCTTGCGCCTCAGTCCTTGACTTGGGATTCTGAGAAGTAACACAGTGAAGGTGGTTTTCAGCCAAGAAGTTTGGGAGCCGTTTCCTGTGCTTCCATAAATAATAAAACCGTGCCTTACACCCGCCCACCCAGGAATCCTAAAGACCTCAGTGCTTTGGGTGATGCTTGAAGACTGTAAGGAATTTGGCCTTGGGTGATTCTCTCCTCAGTGTTTCTTTGTTTGTTTGTTTGTTTTTTTCTTTTTTCCTTGGAGTAATAAATTATCTCTATAAATACAATTGGTAAAAATGTTAAAAAATTATTTGTTAAGTAAAATGGGTAAACATTTACCTTAGATTACAGATTGTTATGAATTCAAACGTAAATAATATACATTTTTTTTAACATGAAGCATTTTTGTTACTGAGGTTTCAGGCTCTCTGGTGCTCCCGACCCTCGGTTAACTATGTAAACATGCAATGTGTCTCTCGGGGGGTTTGTGTCTGTGAGCAGGGGAGGGACGCAAACATCAGTCATGTTACCACCAGGAAAACTCTACGCAATAAAATACCCTCTAGTTTTCAAAGGAACGGCACCAGCCCGGACTCTGGTAAACAAGGGAGCCCACGAAAGGTGGTGTGCTTTAGTCAGCCAGGCCAGGGGGTTCCCAAGCCAGCGAGTGTACCCTGGAATAAAGGATTTCAAGTCTAACCTGAGGCTGGTGCGGGGGGATGGCCAGGAGGGGCTGTCAAGTGCTGCTTGTCGTTCTCTCCTGGGTGCAAAGAAGCTCTCAGGGTCAAGCAACTCCTCTTCTCTTTTTGTAAAAGCCAGTTGATGTGTGTGAATAACGCAACAGTGGTTCCCTCAAACCATCACTAACCTTCCCACGTCCCACCTGCCACAAGCTTTTTTAATTTTTTAAATCCAGGAGCCCAGATTTCATTCCTTTTGGTGACATTTTAGAATTAGAATTATGAATTAGGAGATGCAATCCTGAGTTTGCGTGAGCTAGTTTGAGGTTAAGGCAAGAATCAAAGATGAGGGGCGCCTGGGTGGCTCAGTCGTTAAGCGTCTGCCTTCGGCTCAGGTCATGATCTCAGCATCCTGGGATCGAGCCCCGCATATGGGGCTCCTTGCTCCGCGGGAAGCCTGCTTCTCCCTCTCCCACTCCCCCTGCTGTGTTCCTGCTCGTGCTATCTGTCTCTCTGTCAAATAAATAAAAATAAAATCTTTTTTAAAAAACGAATCAACGATGAATTCGAGGCTCTGAGCCTCTTCTGGTGTAGCCCGCATGGACGATTTTTCTCATGTTTCTCCTGAGTATTTTGAACACAGCACCCCCTAGGTGTTTGTTCTATTCCCAAAGCTAAGATTGATCCCTGACCAGTAGGCTGATGAGCTGTGTTAGGGTCTGTGCTGTGGGAAGCAGGAGTAAGGTGCAGCTTCTGCTGGTAAGGAGGGCACAGTGCAGTTGGGGGGTGGGTAACAGGAGAGCAGAATTAAGCTCAGACGTTTTTAGGAACTGAGATGATGTCTCCGTATACCTGACACCAAATCAGTGGTTTAAAACCTACTGCTTATCACAATTATCCTAGAAGAAGTTTGCAAAATCTAGACTCCTGGGCCCAAGCCCAGAGCTGCTGAAGCAAATGGTAATGTTCATGGTAAATTCCTGGAGACTGAATTTTCAACAAGTTGTCAATGAATCACATGCACCCAGCCCAGAAGGAGTGTATTGTTTGGGAAAAATTGTTTGGGAACTAGAGATGAGCAAAAACAGAACAAATCAACTGCATGCCTCGCAGAGGGTTTCGTTAAGGGCAATCCTTAAAATGGCACTAAAAGTATATTGAAAGCCCTTTTGGCTTTGGGATGTTTGTGACACCTAATTTTGGCTGTTTCAGTGCTTTTGTACAGACTTTTTGTCTCTCTATGTGGTCCTGGTGGGCGAGAAGGTACTGGGTCTCCCACCTCCTGTTCTAAGGGAAACTCTTCATCCAAATGCCCTCCCTTGGGGGATGCTACTGTCACCCTGGCTGATGTCCCCACCTGGAAGGGAGCCCCACAGCAGCAAGAGGCAGAAAGCACAAGAAAGGGGGCATGTAGTGTCCACCACCTGGAACTCGAACTAGGAACTGGTCTCCGTCTGTTCTGGCTGCTGGGGTGAAGCATACGGACTGGGTGGCTCATAAAGCACAGACAGCGAGGCGGCATCACAATTCCGGACTTCCAGCTCTATTACAAAGCTGTCATCATCAAGACAGTATGGTACTGGCACAAAAACAGACGCATAGATCAATGGAACAGAATCGAGAGCCCAGAAATGGACCCTCAACTCTATGGTCAACTTATTTTTGACAAAGCAGGAAAGAATGTCCAATGGCAAAAAGACAGTCTCTTCAACAAATGGTGTTGGGAAAATTGGACAGCCACATGCAGAAGAATGAAACTGGACCATTTCCTTACACCACACACAAAAATAGACTCCAAATGGTTGAAAGACCTAAACGTGAGACAGGAGTCCATCCAAATCCTAAAGGAGAACACAGGTAGCAACCTTTTCGACCTTAGCCGCAGCAACTTCTTCCTAGAAACATCGCCAAAGGCACGGGAAGCCAGGGCAAAAATGAACTATTGGGATTTCATCAAGATAAAAAGCTTTTGCACAGCAAAAGAAACAGTCCACAAAACCAAAAGACAACCGACAGAATGGGAGAAAATATTTGCAAACGACATATCAGATAAAGGGCTAGTATCCAAAATCTATAAAGAACTTATCAAACTCAACACCCAAAGAACAAATAATCCAATCAAGAAATGGGCAGAAGACATGAACAGACATTTTTCCAAA
>NW_027397068.1:79741573-79742223 GCF_003265705.2 Callorhinus ursinus
AGCTAAAATTAACAAGTCAGGGAACGACAGATGTTGGCGGGGATGTGGAGAAAGGGGAACCCTCCTACACTGTTGGTGGGAATGCAAGCTGGTGCAACCCCTCTGGAAAACAGTATGGAGGTTCCTCAAACAGTTGAAATTAGAGCTACCGTTCGATCCAGCAATTGCACTACTGGGTATTTACCACAAAGATACAAATGTAGGGACCCGAAGGGGTACGTGTACCCCAATGTTTATAGCAGCAATGTCCACAATAGCCAAACTGTGGAAAGAGCCAAGATGTCCATCGACAGATGAATGGATAAAGAAGATGTGGTATATATACACAATGGAATATTATGCAGCCATCAAAAGGAATGAGATCTTGCCATTTGCAACGACGTGGATGGAACTGGAGGGTGTTATGCTGAGTGAAATAAGTCAATCAGAGAAAGACATGTATCATATGACCTCACTGATATGAGGAATTCTTAATCTCAGGAAACAAACTGAGTGTTACTGGAGTGGTTGGGGGTGGGAGGGATGGGGTGGCTGGGTGATAGACATTGGGGAGGGTATGTGCTACGGTGAGCGCTGTGAATTGTGCAAGACTGTTGAATCACAGATCTGTACTTCTGAAACAAATAACGCAACATATTTTAAGAAAAAAG
>NW_027397068.1:79742623-79838279 GCF_003265705.2 Callorhinus ursinus
GGTGTGAGGTGGTATCTCATTGAGGTTTTGATTTGGATTTCCCTGATGCCGAGCGATGTGGAGCACTTTTTCATGTGTCTGTTGGCAATTTAGCATTCCTTAATTATTTTGATGACAAACTAGTGTCTGAAAGATAGACTCCCTGAAATGATGTTAATGATTTATTTCCTATATGTAAGAATTCCAACTCAGATTTAGTAATTAATTTTGGGATTATGGTCTCAAATATTGGATATAGTTGCCATACCATAGGCTTTTATTTTTTTTAAGGTTTTATTTATTTATTTGAGAGTGTGTGAGAAAGAGAGCACGAGTTGGGCTGGTGCAGCAGAGGGAGAGGAAGAAGCAGATTCCCTGCTGAGCAGGGAGCCCGACGTGGGGCTCCATCTCAGGACCCTGAGATCATGACCTGAGCAGAAGGCAGACGCTTCACTGACTAAGCCACCCAGGCGCCCCTGCCATATGCTTTTAAAAAGGCACTTTAAAAATTATTCAGGAGGAGTTCTGCTATGAATTTTTAAAGAGTACACTACTAAGAAAAAGGAAAATGAACAAAAAGCCTACTCAAGTGTTATGCAAATAGTACTTGTAACTCTGTGAATCATCCAGTGATGGCATCTTATGTGCATTTTAAAATTGCTTCAGAGCCAACAACTCCGAAGAGGTCACATGCCCTGAAAACCTGTGTCTGGTAAGGAAAAGTGGCTTCAGTGATTGCAGGGTTATTGATTTTAAATAACACCTGAGACAAGTTTGAGTAAACTTACTTCACGAAATGGGGAAGGGAAAAAGTGATATCTCTAAATGAATATACTATTTTCCATGACATGTTATTTTAAATTAGTATGTATGTATCAAAATTAGTAAATTATTACAGTAGACGTCTAATTTAGCCAATTAAATTTCTCATTGGGAATAGAGGGGTAATGGCTCATAAGGGCTTTCGTTTGCCACGTTTCTAACAATAAAGTGATAGCTTTAGGTTGAGATTAATTTCTTTAAATATTACAATAATATTTTTAAGTTCTAAAGAAGAACCCCATAGGGTTTTACAACATTTTATTCACAAGCTTAGATTCTCCTTTTTGAGGGAAGATACCTGACGGTACCCAAGGCAGACTTGTTATAGTGACCAGCACCGAGCAACACGGGTCACTCTCTCCTCGTGCTGCAAGGTATGTGCCGCAGGGCTTGCCATTGAGCACTGCGATGGCGTTTGGAAGATATTATACAGTCCAGGATCCATATATGAATAGATAAATACTATATAGGAAAAAGTATGGATAGCATATAAATGAGACCTGCAGTACAAGGTGTGGCAAACTCACCCTCGCCGCAGAGGGGGCGTCAGACAGACCCAGGAGCACTGAGTTTCTCTCAAACACTGTGTGGCATCAGGTGCTGCTGTGTCGGAGGGTGCCGTGGGGACAAGCCCTTGTCAGCTTCCACCAGCTATGCTCTTTGCAGCGGAGATAGATCGACAGCCACTTCACCCTCACTGCCGAGGACAGAGCAATCTCCAACAGGATTCAGAAGGGGCCTTAAAAGGCATTTTGGAGTTTTAACATCTAGTCGGCACGGAGGCGCCTGATGGCCCACAAAGGCATACCTCGACTCTCTCCAAGTCTCTGCTCAGCAGGTGTGGAGAGCTACGAGTTTCCAGTGCAGGAGGATCATAATCTTCTTGGCTATGAGACCCGAATGTGGACTTCAGAAAATCATGGCGCAGTGGAGCTCCCGCTTCCTCTTCAGAGGGGCTTCTCCACTTGGGTGGGTGCTTTTCAGCTGCTCACCACACTCCCCAGTGTGTGGCTACCTCCGACTGCACGACAGACCGCCTTGTGTGGGTGGCATCCCACGACTGGCCCCTCGTGGGCACGGACTGTGGCTCCTTCTCTGGTTCTCCTCGGGAATACGGCAGTGTTGGTGAGTCTCGTTCTCCTTGGTTAAAGAAGAGCGTTTCTGTTCATAGCTCTGTGTTAATACACATGACCGTGGTTAGCCTAGTTTAGTTTTTTTTTTTTTTTGAAATTTCAAATCTGTGTCATGGACCAAAGTCATAAAAGCATAGGGGTTTTTACATGTCATGACTGGCATGAGCCGACCTCCTTCCAATGATACCGTCTTGAATCTGCCAATGAGTTGGGAATTGGCAGGATTTTAATGGAAGGAAGTCATCGCTGGGGTCCAGACACACCCTCTCCCTGAACTTCATCTTCATTTTCTTTAAAAATACCACACAAACAAACAAAAAGTAGAGCCATCTGATAGTGATCAATGTTAATCTAAAACAGCAAATTCTTCTTCAACACCAAAAATTCAGATGCACATTTCCTCCCTCTCAGCTTTGCCAACATATTTAAAATCACCATTTCTGATCATCTACATTTTTTGTTACTGTTTCTGTCTGAAGATGTCAAAGCAACATTAAAAACACAAGGCTCCCTGACCTTCCAGGCATCCCATGGCAAGCACTGTCCCTTATCATCTCTCCAGATGGGAAACAGAGGCACAGATTTTATCCAAGGACGTCCACGGCCAAGACAGGGAAGGAGGACGATGTTTTACTGCGGGCTGAATCCCGCTGGCCTGCTTCTTCTCCCTTGAATTCATATTTATGTATCAGTGTTGAAAAGTGATGACTACAACAGCCCTGATTACTGGAGCTCTGAACCTAAAATCAGAACTGGAAAACCTTAAGAATTATCTCACTCAAGTACATCAGATCAGTGGTGACCTATGCTGGTGCTGAAACTTTCCAAAATGGATTTTTCCAGGCATCTTGCTCCTTTGCTCTGTTCAAAGTGCATCTCTTTGTACGATGTTATTTCCAGGCATATGAAAATCCGCTTTCTGTAGAGTTTTTAGGTGAATGATTTTCAAGTTGGGGTCCCAGAAACATGATCTATCTTCATCTACTCATTCGACATCTCACTCGATCATCCATCCGTCTGCCCATCCGTCTATCATCTATCTGCCAAGGCTGACATGATATTTTGCTTCTGAGCAAATGGCCTCAGTTTTGTGCGTGGCCTAAATGAAAATTTATTTTCATGCCTGCATATTTGTGAGTCTGTCACTCATATAAACTATAGCTTCTGTCCTTACAGTATCCAGGCCCATGCACATATTCTCAAGTGGGTAACTGCAGTGCGTGCCTCAGGGGCCTGGGGCTGACTGACTTCCAGGGAGAGCGCCGTTGTCTTGGTTGACTGCGTGTTCTTTCTGCCATAAAAAGAGAGTCATGATAAGATTGGGCTATAGATACTTTGGGTGCTTATTGTGAGTTTTGGGTTCCTCTTGGCTGACTTTATCTTTGTGGTAAGGTTGCATCTTGCTACTTGATTTATCTTGGAAGCAAACATTTCCTACAGCCCCTTCAAGTACCAGATCCAGTTTAATCTGGAAGTGTCCCGGGGTGTAAGGCATACTTTAAAAGCACTGTTTGCAACTATGTTTCTGATTCTTTAACAATCAGAATTTTCTTGTTACAGCGCCACCAGAACGAAATGTAGCAATAACTTGTGTCCTGAGTTTTGTAAAGGCGATTTTGCAATCGAGTTTCCAGGATTTCCACTTTAAAATGTCTACCAGAACAGCCCCATCACTTTCTCAGTTGTAATAAATAAATATGAGAAAGTTCAGCACAGTATTTTACAGCGATGGAAATGCATTTCTATCAGTTTTTGAGTTTCATGCCTGTCTCCATTTGGAAAGCAGACTCTGCCTTTGAAAAATGTGTAAAACAAGTGTTCTAGACAAGAAGTTGCAAACTGGCAAACCCACGGTCATCCTTGGTGACCCAAAGGCTCACTTTGCTTAAATGGCATTTTAGAAATCAGGTCTTTTACGTAAAATACACATTTCATGCCTCTGTGAAAAAAAATCAGAAGATTTGACCCTCTGGTCCTATCATGACGAGGACCAGCTGTCTGGAAGCAGATCGAGCCTGCTGCTGCTTGAGTCTCCATGCTGGCAGATTCCCCGCTGAGCCCTGCGGTCCCTCGGCTGTCGGTCAGTTCACCAGCGTGGACCCCCAGACTGGGACCATGCGTTTTCCCTCTGCTCTTGCAGCTTCAGTATTTCAAGCAGCACCTTGCACGTATTTTGCAGCCCCTGATGCTGAGTGGTCTGCATGGATATATTTATATTATAGAATCTCACACTGAACAGAAGGGCAGTAGATTTGAAGGTTTTCAGAAAACCCTTTGAGATCATTGGCAGCACGTGGAGTGGCAACATCAGGATCAGGAGGGAGTCCCCTGTTGTGACCCGTGGACAGAGAGTTGCAGATTTGTGCCACTGCACAGTGTGATAGGCCTCGGAGTATACACAAGAAATCCAAGGGATGGGAGCCGCTTTTCCAAACACGAAAGGGGATCCATTCACTCAGGCCCCGTGGTGCAGGGGACGCATGTCAAACACCTGCCCTTCGGGGGAGCCCAGCCACTCGAGGTGTCTGGGACCCACCACGCAACGGCAGCCCAGATGTGCAGAGGCCTTTCAGCAAAACAGGCCTTTTCCGAGATTTACGGGAGTCAGAGACCTTTTCTGTTCTGCTAGTGTCCCTTTTCGTGTTTTGTTCTCTGTCCCAGGCCCAGGAACAGACAGCTCTGAACACGCTTGGCGCTGCCTCACGGACGGCCTGTGCGGTGGAATAAAGATTAGGGTTTCCCCATTGGTCTTACTCTTCTTTTTCTCTTCCATTTTCTAGAATATGGTTATAGTAAATGTGCATCAGATTTAAGAAAAAATTGAAAACCAATGATTGCTTTCTTGATGTGAAGCAAAATGAAATTCTTGCTGTTAATTAGAGCTTTATTGGAAATCCCAAGAACTAGTTAAGTGAATTCTTTCTCACTGCCATAAAACAGAAAACATTTGGAATGTTTTTGCAAGAAGCCATAGGGCCCCCTACCGTCCTGTTTGAACAAAGGCGACCATTCAAGGGAACCATCTGCTCTTCAGTCCAGAACCGCTTGCATGTGGCTCTTTGCTTTCCAGGAGCAGGTTTTTAACCATGCCCTTTCCACAATGCTACAGCAGCACGCTGCTGGGTTGGTTCCTCTGAATGTGTTAGATTCCAGATGGCCCCGTGGCACAGGATTGGGACCCATCTCATTCGAGGAGGACCCAGCCTCCCGATGACCGCACGTGCGCACGGGCCCTCTGACCGTCATTGCCGGGCCGCTGGAGGGGGTACCTGGGGCTGGAGCGGTTCCGAGAGGACGCCCCCCAGCGTCATGACGGCAAGTGTAGAGAGAGCGTGGGGACCGATGCCGGAGGCTCATGTCTGGGCAGCGGGAGGACGGTTGTCGGGAGGTGCCGCTGACTGCACAGCAGAGAAATCCCTGCAACGTTCAAGGCAACCTGTAGGACAAGAATGTTGCCCAGAGAAAGCCGCCCATGGGGCCCTGCAGGGCGGGCAGAGAGGACAACCAAGGTCCTGAGGTTACCCCGGAGGGAAGACCACTGGAGCTGCGGCTGAGCAAACTGGTGGGTCTCCGACTGACTGGAGAGAGGACCGAAAGAAGAGCAGACTTCTGCTTCTGAGAGGGTAGAGGGTGGGCTCTGGGTTTTGTTGAGGGCTGGATTCTGGACTTGACCTGATTGAGGTGCCGGGGCTCAGCATGCATGCAGGGACGCGTCCATGATCTGGCCAGCTGAAGAGCCATGGACTGGACGTGAGCTTGCTGAGGGAGGAGCTGGAGCCGTCAGGATGCTCTGGGGAGAGTCAGGGGCTGGTGGGTCCTGCCAAGGTGCCCGATCCAGTCCGGAAGGCAGTGACTCCAGGGGTGAGCAGGGGAAGCCGGAGGGGCAGTATCAGGGGTCCCGGCCGGGAGCTTGCTACCCAGCGGCCAGAAAACAGAGTCAGTGCATCAGGGGCTCACTGGGAGACCCAAGGCTCTGGTCATGGCAGAGGTCGAGGCAGGGATCCGTTAAGGAACGGATACTGAAGCCACCGTGTCAGGGACTATAGCCCAGGAGTGTGGGAAGAAAGGGCTTCAGGTCGAACCAAGAGTTACATGGGACGTTTGCAGGGCCGTGAGGGAGAAGTCAGTGGGGGGAGGATGGGGCTTGAGTTTCGACATGACAGCCAGTAACCCTAAATACAGCAATAGGCATCAGGGAAATGGGAGGTAGAGGTTCTCCTAGAAAGACAGGCCAAGGGAGAAACTAACACCTATCGTTTGCAGAAGGCTGGCCGTGTGGACATGTGCGGTCTGGCCGTGTGGACATGTGTATGACCTGCTAGGCATCAGAGTATCTGGGAAGAAAACAGGGAAAATGATGCCAAGGCAGGTCCTCCCAGGGATCCAGTAGGGGACAGACCTCACGGAGGCAACCATAGCACGTGCCCAGTGCAGCCTCGGGGAAGAAGAGACATTTGCAAGAAGACAGAGTAGGGCTGGGAAGGGGACCCCCGTCCCGGAGGGAGGGGAAGAACAGCAGGGCGTGACGCCAGTCAGGTAGGTGAGCCCCTGACCACCCTGGGTTAGCCTCAAAGGTCTGGGGGCCCCAGAAAGTCCTTAGCCAGGCAGTCAGAGAAGCAGTTTCTGGAAAGGTGGAGGAGAGACTGAGCCTGGCGAGACCAGGGAGCTCAAGTCGGAGGCCACTGGTGCTCAGGAGGAAGGGAGCTGGTGCTGGCCTGCGCCCCACCACGCCCTTGGGCTCAGGGGCTTCACTGCCCAGTGAGAAGGTCTGTCTCCTTAGGGAGGGTGTGCTGTCCACCCACACGGGCTGGGGAAAGAGCTTGCAGGTGCCTCTAACAGGGACAGGCTTGGGGCACCGAGGAGCGCGGGAGAGAGTTGGGTGCAGGTGCATGTGGGGCGCAGCTGCTCCATCGGCAGCCAGGATCCAACCGCGGCAACGGGAATCTGGGTCGGTACCAGCTGTGCATTAGTTTCTTTGACCAGCACTGAACAACCCTAAACAGAACCCTCAAATCTCTGCGTTAACCAGACTCTAACATCCCTGTGAAAATATCTACAACTTTCCATCTGACTAGACTTTGATTAAAATAAAAGCAAAAATACACAAAATCCATGTGCCCTGCAGGTGCCTCCAAGAGCCCGGAACCATCCAAGCTGGCTTGGGAAGCCTGGTTTGTGGAGGCAGGTCGGGAGCCTGAGCGCCCGGCCACCAGTGCAGGTCAGCACCAGCTCGGACCTGCAGGGCGGGGCCGAGATCGCTGCGTGAATTTCTCCGGGAGACAAGGAGGCTTGCACGGTTACGAACCTCCCTAAGTCCAAGGGAGCCCATAGACGGGAGGGTTGGACGGGGGGATCTCATCGAGGCTTGTGGCTCAGTGGCGCATCTGCCCAGCAAAGGTGGAACTTTCCTCTGGACAGTGGGCTCCTCCCAGTTGTGAGTGGGATCTGGTGCCCATCACCCTGGTGCTGTTCTTCCATGCTGTTCTCCATCCACTCCAGGGAACCATCGCTGCAAAGATGTGCCATGATTGATGGGAACAAACTGCCAGCTAACCTAACAAAGTACACTTTTTATGAATCAGAAGCTTTATTTTTATACTTATCGAGTGTTCTTCAATGTATTTGTTGAAATACCTCTATTTGTACCTACATAAATCCATATATTTAGACATAGATCTGTATATTACTATTTTGAAAGCGTGAAAGGACAGTGTAGGACGTGTGAGCTGGTGAAGGTATTACTAAACATATTCACAGTGGGGTCACAGTCACTCCACCATGCTGGACTGAGCCACAGCGGCCCACATTTCTGTATCCTGTGGCTGCCTCCATGGCTGCCTTGGGGCAGAGGGAGAGAGAGAATCTCAAACCGACTCCATGCTGAGCGCAGAGCCTGACGCAGGGCTCGATCTCATGACCCTGAGATTGCCACCTGAGCCGAAACCAGGAGTCAGCACTTAACCAACTGAGCCCCCTGGAGCCCCTGAAATGCTTTTTAAAAGACTAGGGTAGAGTCACGGAGAGCTTGGCAAACCCTGCCCCCGCTGCAGAAAAGGTGGCTGCATGACCAGGACGGGCTCCATCTCGGGCAGAGAGCCAAGGCCGAGACGGCTCAGGGTCATCTTGCCAAATTCACGCCGGGCGGATAGAAGACAGCATCTCAGATGACAAAGGACATCCTTGCACTTTCCACCTCTTGTAAGTTATGCCACTGTAAAGCCGAGGTTGCTGAGCCCGCAGGATGCTGTCTGCCTTCACGTGGCAGAAGGCGCATGGGGGGAGTCAATCACGGAAGGAACTCAGGAGCCTCTGGTCCAGGACGTAGAAAATCGGTCCGCTTGGTGTCTGCCACGTGCTCGCCAGTCTGCAGAGAGAGCCCCCGGGGCGGTGGAGTCTGCCACCTGCCAGGCTTCCCAGTGACCGCTGTGGCCCAGCCCAGTCACAGAAGCAGACACTGCACCAACCGCAGACCCCGTGACTGGCTGTTCTCTTCCCACCCTTTCCAGGTTGGTGCCTTCAGCAGACGAGGAGCCGCCTCACAGAGAGTCCTGATACAAACCTCACGTCTGCTGTGGCCGGCCATGCAGAGAGCGTCTTCTTCACACTGAGTCCACGGTCCTGCGCGGACAGACATGGTCACAGCAGGAGCTCCAGTAAAATCCTGTCACCTGCACTTGGATTAGGGGGTCCTAATCACTCAGCAATCACCAGGAACATTAAAAGGATGCCTTGTTCAGAAAAGGAATGTCATCCATTTGGATTTGGGAAGGTAGTTTGCATAGGATACTGGGTTTCCCTGCAGTGGGATTCATTTTCAAGCAGAGATTTTACAGGAAATTCCATGCATGTATGTGGGTGTGTGGGGGTCTGGCTCACGAATCCACACTTCTCCGTGGTGGGTCCTAGACTCCTTCCTGGCAACTTGTGGTACAGCAAAGATCTGGAAAACCAGTGGAATCCTGTGAAGTATGCTGGACACTCTGTTTTCTCGTCTCGTGTTTAGGAAAGTTTCAATGATCACTGCCTCTACTTCTCCTCCAGCTCCAGATCCTAAGTCCAGATGTTTCAGAAGACAAAGACCAAGCTTCAGGAAAAGGAAGCCACCAAGAGGCTGTGGGGACAGGCGGGGTGAAAGCGCTTGCAGTTCCTTATACTGCATCTAAACGGACAGCTGCAGAGTAAAACGCTGGGTAAGAAATGGTCCCCCTAGACTTCTGCACATGCGGGATTTCCCACTGAAACAGCCCCCCATGCTTTTCGTGTTGGTGGAGTTCCCTCAGCATGCCTGCCCAGGCAGCAGACTCAGGGAGAGAGCGCCCTCGGACCCTGGACGGTGCCCGGTCGGGACAGGCATTTTCCGTTGGTTTCCCCGAGCTTGACCCTCGGTTTCCCCGGACTCAAGGTGCAGCGTTCTCTGCCATGGCCGCCACAGTCTCCCTCCAGACCCGTCCAGATGACGAGACTTAAATTTCTGTTTGAATGTCTTAGCAGCCCCCTTTTAATTTGCAACATAAAACATTAGGTTTGGTATGGTTCAGAGGGATTTGTGCAACTGATTTCTTCTCATTCTCATCTAGAAATATTGTTTGAAGGGTAAACATGGCCAGAGTCTCAAAGGCTGTACGCATTAACCCGGCACTGGAGTCAATAACCACTTGCTTAGGAAAACGTCGATTGTGTGAGGTCTCTGTCTCTTGATTAACACAGTGGTTCAGTGAAAAGTATTTGTTTGTTTTAAAGAAAGACTTGGGACTTCTGGAGGGAACCAAGCACAGGAGGACAACAGCTTTCAGCGACACGGGAGTTGGCCCATGTGGGAGCCAGGCCTGGTGGCACAGCCTGACGATGTAGCCCCTCAGTGGGCCACGCGGCTCTGCCCAAGCATGAGTGTCCCTGGTCATTAACCTTGGATGATTGTTAAACCTGCCTGGCTGAGGGCCTCCAGAGGGGCGCCCAGATGTTTGACAGTTGGGCAACCTTTGGAAATGTCAACCTTGTAAATCTAAGCATCCATCTGTCTCGGATGTTGTGCAGGTCGCCCCTTCAAAGCACATCGGTGGATCAGAAGTAACATGAAGGTAGGTAAATAAAATACCTTAAGAAAGTGCTGGGTTTTGAGTTGATGCTTCATGTGAGTGATTATAAGACTAAAACCTCATTAGGATCTTATGAGGTATCCTTGTTTTGACACAGAAGTTGAGACAAGCCTCTGGTGAGGTAAAGGGCTTGGAATTCGGGGACTTGTGCTCCCATATCGGGGTGGGCGCCCCCCAAGCAAGCATGCGGGGATTCGTCCAGTATTCTGAGCAGGTGCGTTCAGTGTGACAAGCAGAATGCTCATTTTCTAAAATATCTACTGACCGTCGGAACCGGGGTCCCCCGGGGAATGAGGAGTAGTTAAACACACACACACACACACACACACACACACACACACACACACACACACAATGCCTACCCTGCAGTTTGGCAAGCTCTCAGAGTAAAGGCTTCCTTAACCTTCCCCTTAACTGCCAGGTGTGGGGCCCCAGTCCCTCCCACGCCAGAGGGGATGTGACCTTGCTCTGCACCTTACCAGGGTCCAGCAAGGGGCCCAACACACTGACGAGCCTCGGACCCGTGAGGAGATGAATGCCAGCGTGGGGGGCTGCCTGGGCCGCCGGCCTGTGCAGCCAGCACTCTGCTCCCTGGGCCCCCAGGCCACGCGGAGCTGCCTCTCAGCACTAGGACGTCCTCAAGAAGCAACCTTTGTTACTTTCCAGTCAAGTTTCCCCTTGTGTAAAGCTGAAACATTTTCATTTTTATTTTGATGTAAGTCAATTTCCTCTTTTTCAAACTTTTATGGATAGAAAAATTACTTAACATTTTTCATCAAAACCATTCCCGTTGTCCGCGACAACAACAAACTGATGCTTGTCAGCCCCTCCCGACTCAATCCTTCCCTTTGTGAAGGAGTCTAAACTCACCCTAGGGAGTCTCCCTCTGGCTTCACGGGTAACGATAAACAGCGACATTTTAAACAGAAGAAAAAGCGATTGTCCGAAACCGCTCTTGGGAAGCATTGTCTGCCTTGGGGAGCCGGGAGCACACTGCGTGTTCCTCCAAGTTCCTTGGCAGGGACGGGTTGAGGGAGGATGATTAATAACAGACATTTGGAGAACCATGCGAACATGTGGGCAATCTTTCTTATTCAGTTATGCAGAATATTTAAAAGTAAATGCTATGATAGAATTTTTAGGAAAAACAACCTCAAAGCTTTGGGTTTGATTTACAGATATTGCAATTTTGTTCTGGAGGGAAAACAGTTGTTCCTCTTAGAATTTACCTTTGTATAGAAAGGAGATGAGTCAAAAGCAATCCCCTGATGTGATTGTTTCCAGGGAAAGAAGAAGGAAACGCTACAACCCTGCAGAATGAGATCATCTGCAAGATTATCCCAAGAGATGAAGGAGAAAGAATATGCGTGCCCTTTGCATCTAAGCATTGTACCTAGGTTTTTTAACTTCCAGAGGCGTTTTTAGGGATTTAGACTAGAAAAATAAGGATGAGGCCAAACGCGTTTGTGTGGGTAGCCTCCCAGCTCGCCCCCAGGTAGATGGGAGCAAAGATAGTTGCCTGTTTCTCGGGCTGATGCAGCCAAGATAGAGCTGGTGGTCGCCTTGAAGCGCCCAAGGATGCAAATGGGTTGGGGCAGAGGAAATACATTTTCTTCTTTGTGGTTCAAGAGGGACTTTCGTTTTATTTTTCCACTTAATATTTTTTGAATTTGATATATACCTATCTGAGCCACAGCTACAGTCCTCCCGTGCGGTCCAGACTATAAATCTGAGGCCTTTATAGAGACCATGGGGCAGTCTCGACTCCACTCCGCATGATGGGGAAACCACTTCTGAGAGAGAAAAAGAAAGGGCAGGTAATCCGAGCAAAGGAAAGACAAATGCCATTTCCTAAATGACCAGGATGCTTCCTAAACATTCCAGATGGGGGAAGATTTCAATTTGGAATCTGATGGATCACAGCTCACCTGTTTTATTACTGAGCACAACTGCTGACCAGACCCATTTGCTGCTGAGCTAGGTCTGTTCTGAATTCAGACTTGGCTAGTAAAAGTTCTGTCATAAAAGCAATTCTTTGATGTCCAATCCTGGCACATAAAATCCAAAAATATGCTTTTACTAAGGTGAGGGAGTGAGTGGTTTGGGTTAGCATGTGAACGATTACAAATATCAGAGGCTTGGAGGGATAGAAACCCAATTGGAAATTTCACTCAAGCCAGGTGTCTGGTTTAAATTTGAAGAAAAGAATATATTAAATATGTTTTATTGAGCTGTCATGCATGAAACTGCATCCTCACATATCTGAAAACACACTGGATCACTTTCTCAGAAGCTTGTAGGATCCCAGTGGTTTTTTGGGGGGACGGGGGTGAGGGGAAGCTCTTGCCTTGGCACACTGCCATACGGGGTCGAGAGCCCTACTCAGCCTGAGTGGATTGGGTTCATGGCTGATGGCAGCCCACCGTGGCTGTCAACACCCACGTGCGGACCCTGGCCACCATCACCACTGGCCCAGCATGCTCTGGGTCAAGATTGTACACCATGCCCACCTAGTCAACAGAATAGTGACTTCTCATGTGTGAAGGGAAGGAAGCGAGGTGTACTTTCTCTGCAGAGGAAATTGGGTGGATTGCCCCACCACTGCCATCCCTACTCGGTTCCCTGAATGGGAATCTCAAGTGATTTAAAAGAAGCAAATGCATGGGTTGTGAAGAATGGACATAATGGGCACAGTCCAAAGATGTACGGCATGGCTGTGACGATTCTGACTCTCAAGATTGATTTTTCAAAAAACTTGAGTTACAGAATGTAAAACAAAGCATCTGAGAAACAGCATTATAAATAAAGTCGTCTGTTTGATGTAATTTATGGAATTCCATAGAAATCACCTTCTCTATATGTTCTCTCTTACCCCTTGGGATTCAGGGACATGCGTGAGAAAATGGCTGTCGAGGTGCCTCAGGCACAGCTTCAAGCGGAGATGGGAAAGTTGCCGGCTGTTACCGTCGCTGTTAGTAAAACCGAACGTTGTTCTGGCACTTTACATGTTAGCAGACTGAGGAGAGCACATTTCCCGCGAGCACACGTGCTGATTCTACTGTTCATTGCATGTGTGCCCGCGTGCGAGGGAAGTGCTCCTTCCGGCGGAGAAAGAACACCCAGTGTGCTCATGCCGCGGTGGCCCGATGTCTCCACCTCACACCCAGCACCTCCAACAGAAAGTTCCAGCAGAGAACAGATTCTCTGTTATACAAAGATTTTGCCTGGGGAATATTCCGGGAGCTAAGTGGCGGTCCCCCAAGCAGCAGCCTCTTTCCAGTTCAATGTTTCTAAAGCTGAGCACGGTTCCAGGGAGACCAATGCCAGCCCTGGAACCCCGGTCCACACCTCTGGCTGCCACGTGTGTGTGGCAAACACACGCCATGGGCAGGGCTCCCATCAGCCATGAGCACTCTCACAGCAAGTGACAGATTGGCAGAGACGTGGAGGTGTCACTCGGAGGTAAAGCACTTGGGTCACTGTGGACATCTGTTGGGCTTTTTTAATACTTACAGCTGCAATTCACAAGGACACTGAACACGTCCCTTCAGAGGAATAGCGAATCAGAGTCAAGCGAGGCAACAACTGCTCAGAATTGACATTTAGTAAAGGAAACAAATCACACACAGGTTGATGTATTCCATTAATTATTGCAATAAATATCATCATGATTTTCTGAAAGACAAAGTTTTCGTGTCAATGGGAAAAACTGGTGTACTTGTGTCTCGGGCAGTGTGGTTCCTTCAGAATCCTCCGGATCATGGTTCTTATGACATTGTCTATAAAAGATCAATTGGCAAATATGTTAGGCTTTGCAGGCTACATGGTCTCTGCTGCACCTGCTCAGCTCTGTCGTTGTAGCTCACAAGAAGCCATACACAACACATAAAATGAATGAGCAAGGCGTGTTCCAATAAAACTTTATTTAAAAAGAAAAAAGAACTGGCAGCCAACCTAAGAGCATGCTTTACTTACACGTTGGTAGTTCAATACCCTTTTAGTGATCAGGCTTTAGCTTCAAAATCCTATCTATTCTCCAAATCTAGATGAGCATTTGATCATATGTTTTCCTAAAACAGATCAGTGAATTAAAGAAATAGCAACAGAATATATCCCAAATGATACACACACAGAGATGTGAAGAGGGGACAACAAAAACACAGTGACCTGTAGAATAGTATCAGGAATTATAACAGACTTATAATTGAAGTCTCAGAATAGTGAGACAAGAACATTTGAGAAAATAGTGGTCAAAATATTTTTAAATTTGACAAAAACTCCAAATCAATAGATCCAGAAAGCTCAATAAATCCTAAGTAGAAGGAACAGCACATACACGTATGCACAGACACACCAAAGACAGATCGCAAGCTGATGCTAAAGTCCAGTGATAAAGAGAAGATCTTTAAAGGAGCCCAACACACACAAAGGTAAAAATGGAGGAAGACTTTTAAGTCAGAAGGTAATGAAATGACAGATGAAAGGAAAACCAATCAACCAAGAATCTCATGCCACAGCACAACTGTGTGAGCTACCACCACAGACCCACCACAATGCCTGAAACTAGCCAGTGTTGGCAAAGAGACAGGGACATTCACACATTGTCGGTGGGTATGTAAGAAGGTGTAGCCAGTCTGGAAAACAGTTTAGCGGTCTCTCAAAAGATGAGCATCCACTTAGCCTATTATCCAGCCATAGGGTCCTATGGATCCACCGCGAGATACACGAAAGCACATGTCCACACAAAGCCCGGCCTCTGATTGCCCATCATTCCATTCTTCATCATAGCCAAAATGAGAAACACCCCAAATACCCATCAAGAGACTAATGAATAAACAAATGGCAAGCGGTCTAGCCACACCGTGGGATATTATTTACCCATGAAGTGCATTCAACAAACTGGATGGATAGGAAAAAATATTATGCAGAATTTAAGAAGGCAGACACAAAAGACTCCATGTTGTATGGTATCATTTACATGGAATGTCAAAAAAAAGCAAGTGCATAGAGAGAGCAGATCAGGGCTCCTGGGGCCGGCTGCGGGCATCAGTCAGGGCTCTCCGAGAGAAAGGTCTGCAAGGAAGGCCAAGACATGGAGGAGAGTGTGGGGTGCAGCTTGTCTAACTGGGTGGTCACTGCCCCAAGCGACCCCCGAGTTCCCACAACAGCATTGTGTCTCCACCATGGCAGGCTTGCCTTTTACCATTGTCTTAATGCCAAGATTAAAGCCACATTTATTCTACTACAAAGAAATATCAGCCAGAAGCTGTCATCCATTACTACCATTTCTTTTATTTTGATATAAAGAAAATAGAGCTTTTTAGTCGACAAAGAGTTAACAAGCAGGAATGCTGATGATCTATCTTTGCTTATTCTCCTTGACGGCTTTCCTTTTATTTGTGGGGACCAGGGGATTGTGGCATTCTCTCAGCCACCTGTAAAACATCTGGCATTCATTTAGGGGAAGCTGGTTCATTAAGGAAGCTGTAATTTATTGGACTCTTTTGGCACTGGTCAGGAAACACTCAGTTGTCAATATTCTGGGCTGACTTGTGCGTGGGCGTGTGACCCGATGGGTGTGTAAATAGCAGCAAACACTCTTTAGAAGAAGAGCCCGTGGTTTTAAAAGGAAGCCAAGGTCAACACTGACCACACACGGATTTCTCTATGGCAGGGACTGCAGATAATGGATCTGAACTTGTATTAAATGCCACTGTTTGGTTTACTATATTTTTCCATTCTCATTAATCACAACATAGCCACTAAAACCCAATCAGAGTCACAAAATCTACCAAAGAGCAAAGCAAAATACAGAAAAGATGCTCGGGATCCCGCGCGCCTGCCTGCAGGAATGGATTGTACTGGAGTTTGCCCTCCCTACAGCTGACGGAATGCCCACGGCAAACGCTGCCAGGAACGACATTCTGTCATATGTCACAGTGGGACCGCAAGATGAATAACTAAGACTCTTACCAAAAAAGAAAGGTTAGGACATGGGGTGACTTTCCCATCCCAATTCCAAACCGCAATGATAAAGCGGGCTCTATCTTTAGATATTTATCCTATTAGAAACTAAAACTGAAGGGATGTTAGAACTTAAAAACACATGAATATGTGCAGGGAAAGCACATTTTTTGCTGAGGGGATTGGGAGTGCTGTGTTGATTTTGTGATGGGGGATTACTGATGGTAAGCGTGGGCTACGAAGTGGAGACAGTGTCCCCAGTAGGATGAAACAGTGCACCATTGGGGCCCACAAGGAGCATTTTACCTGCAAAGCTGGGGCTTGTGGATTCCTTTTCTCAAAAATTTATTTTGAAGATAAAAGTAAAATCTGATTTAGATCTTTGATGATAATTTCCAACATGTGGGAAAATATTTCCTATAATGCCATGAATGCAGAATTGTTAGTGATGCACCAAGGAGCTGAAAATCTCCTAAAATTTGCCTTTCCACATCTGCAAGAAGAGAAAGTTTCTAAGAACTGAGTAAGATCCTCTGGGGATGCTGATCGAAGGCAGGACCCTCTCTGACAAAGGGGAGGGACAGAGACACAGAGAGAAACATAAGCAAAAAACAATAATAAGCAAAACAATACCTTGTTCATGTGTTTGTTTTCCGGGGCTCAGGGACTGATCGTGGGTCCAGGGGAAGGGAGTAGGAGGGAGAAGAATGTATTAATCTTACAACTATGCGTTTTGTTTGTTTCAGTGGTCAGTTTTTGTTCAGTTTGCTTTATTAAAAATTAGAATGGAGCACCGAATTTGAATAATTTCCTTAGGGCAAGAACAACTGGATATGAAACAAATAAAATGTTGCAATTAAAAAAATAAATCTTATAGTGAATAGAAATTCATTTTTGGGAAAGCATACTTGATGTGCAATACCCACTTCGGGGGGAAGGTGCAGACTGCTGACACCTGTTCCAACACTTTCCCACGGCCCACCCGAGGGACCCAACTGTCCTGCTCATATGTGACTCCCAACCTGCAAACAGCGAATCACAGTACTAGTAACCCCCCATAAAAATTCACTTGTATAGGAACTTGGTTCAAAATACAACATTTGATATTAATTTTGTACATTGAATTTAGGTACGAAATAAAATTTGTCCTGAGGTTGAAAATACTGACTCAGGGGCAAGGTCTACATTTTAAAAGTTCAGAAAAGAACAAAGGTAGGAATGAATTACTGTGTAGTAGGAAAAGGAAATGAATTGATAAAACGCGCTCTATCTTTAGATATTTATCCTATTAGAAACTAAAACTGAAGAGATTTTAGAACTTAAAAACACATGAATAAACCCATTTGTTATTTGTCGACATAAATAACATTTAATGAAAAATAGATATAATTTTCAAGCCAAGCAATATCTCATGACAAGAGCTGTGTTGCTTCACATTGTCCACAATCTGATGCTGGCTTGAAGGAGGCGGACGGGCTCTCCCACCCGTCCTAGCCTGAAGTCTGTGTTGATAGGAGGTGTTCATCGAAGTGTGCAGAGAACATCAAGCGTCTTACTTAGAAAAGGGAGGATTAGTTTCATAAAATTAGCCTTTCCAGGACACTGGCTCTTCTTCTCCAGAAGGTCATGTGGTGGTAGTTTTCAAAGGTGAGCTAAATTGTGGACTCGGAGCCCCACACGTGGAAGGGCTCCCCGGGGGACCCGCGCACTGTGAGCGCACCTGTTACCTCTGCATCATGTTACGGCACCATGCACGGTTGTTCAGGAAACATTAGTCTACGGAGTTATACACAGATCTTCCAAATTTCAGTAAACCTTCTGTTAAGAGTCATTTACGTCGATGTCATCTCCGCTACCAGCAAATCCAGGGGTGTGGCAGCAGGCTTATGGGGCCCCCAAAGCACGAAGTCGGAAGTTGCAGTTTTTCACTTGGACGCTCAGAGTGGACCTTGGCAAGAAGTTGTGTTCCTTGAAAGGACAGTCACCTCCTCCTTTCTGAGAACGTGTCTGCCCAATCCCCGAGTCTGAGTGCTCAGAGTTTGTCTGTCAGCCCTCCTCTGGTGTCACCACGTGCTCCCCGGAACGGACGCAGCGGTTTTCCCAACAGCACCCACAGCGGCACACGGGCTTTTCCTGGGGAACGCGTTCATATTTCTGGGTGCGCCTAGAGCCCCTCATGCACACCTCCCCTCTGAAAAAAACAAAATTGAAAGGATGCACATGCAAGGCCTGGGATCTGGTAAAATTCATAGTCTCCCTGGTTTACCAAAGACGGGCAGCTCGAGGGCGCTATCCAGGCCTGGACCCTGCTCAGGTGTCCACGGCATCCCACTGCTGTGTCTGCAACTGTTCCAGGACACATCGTGGGGCCCAGGGCTCCAGGGTCTCAGCACCACCCTTGTTTCCTGTTGGGCATTTATGCACATTTTCTTTGATGTGTAGATGATGCTGAATCCGAACACACTTGTAGGGAAAACCGAGTTAGTCTTTGAAAGCACACACGTTTATACTCTAAGCCGAGGGAATTCTAGAAAATGCAAAGAATGGGCAAGCACACATTCTCTTGGACACTGTTCCCGTGTGTCCAGTCCTGTCCGGGCATCACCCTGCACCCTCATGAGGGGATGCAGTCATGGGCGAGGCCCCTGCACGAGTTTGCTGGGCTGCCCCGACCGTGTGGCACCAGGCGGCGGGGTGGCCGAAGGGCACCAGCAGTCTGGGTGGGTGGGTTCCTGCTGAGGCTGGAGGAGAACGTGCCCTTGGCCTCCCTCCAGCTCCTAGGGGTTTGCGGCGTCTTGATGCTCCTGAGCTTATACATGCATTTTCCCAAGCTCTGCCTTCATGCTCACATGGCGTGGTCCCTGTGTGTTTGTGTCCAAATTTCCCTTGCAGAAGGGCCCTGTCTCATTGGATCAGGGCCAGCCTAGTGACCTTATTTTAGCTCATTACATCTGCAGTGACCTTATTTCCAAATAAGGTCCTGTTCTAAGGTACCAGGTATCAGGACTTCAAGATACGAATTTGGGGGACACCGTTCAGCCCATCACACACACCTCAGTGCTATTAGGGAAACTGCTTTGCTCGCCAGCATCCCCTACAAGGGTCTCAGGAGCCTCAAGGGTCCGCTCTGCACAGCTTGAGAAACCCTGCCATAAATCCTCACTTACATTTTTCTACTGGGCTATTATGATTCCACTATTATTTATTTTTAGAGAGTTTTAAAAATTAGTTTACAATTAGATGGATGAGGGTCGTCGGGTAGCAGTCTGTCTTCTGATCGCCCAGCCTGTCTGGTTCAGCCCGGTGCCCGTCTCCATCCTGATCTTCTCTTTATTGTTAACTTGACATCTTCCTCTGTTGTAACTGGATTTCGCTGGTGCACAGGGACATGGAGACTTGTGGATGTTACTTTGTAATCAGCAGCTCTGCACATCATGTTGCTTGGACTTTTCAGTGACATTTTGGATGGAGTCCCTGAGCGAGAGTAAAGGGCTGTGTGTTCTGAGCTCAGCTCCCAGTGACCAGTGGACCGCACGAGGGAAGTTGAGAAGATGCGATGTCTCCAACTGTTCCACACAAGGAGACTTGGATCCGAGAATCCCAGAGACTCCCTGAATGGGCTGCCAAGTTGCATCTCTGTGCTGCATTTCTGGTAGCCCCTCAGGTGTCTCCCTGTGTGAACCACGCAGGTCCTTCCCCAGACACCAGTCCCCGTGTGCCCGCTCACCTCACACCCCGTACCCTGCATCCTCCCGGCACCCACACTCAGGCCGCACTCCGTCCCCTTCCCTAGGCTGTCCCTCTTCATCATCTGCGCTCGGGAACCCGCTCACCCGGGAAGCCCAGCCTCGCAGCACCAAGCACCCAGAGGACGCTCCGTAGAGCCTCGCTGGATTTCACTTGGCATATCTGGGCAAGGGGAGGGCCCAAGTTCCCTTCACCGATGTCCATCAACTCACTCAGGATCATGCACACCCAACTCCATATACCGGCCTAACTTAACATCCTGGCAATGCTCACCGGAAAAGCCTCCAGTGCATTTTCCTGTCTACTGCATGCTTTAGGGTCAGGGAAGTGGAAGCTCCGGACTCTATGCTCAACTGCATTCACGCTTTTCAGAAACATGAGGTTGCCTCTGGCCTCCAGCCTCAGCCTCAGCTTCCAGGTTCCACCGTCAGCCTCAGCCTCAGCCTCCACCCTCAGCCTTCAGCCTCAGCCTCAGCCTCCACTCTCAGCCTCAGCCTCCAGGCTCAGACTCAGCTTCAGCCTTCACCCTCAGCCTCAGCCTCCAGGCTCAGCCTCAGCCTCCAGCCTCCACCTTCAGCCTCCACCTCCAGCCTCCGCCTCCAGCCTCCACCCTCAGCCTCCACCTCCAGCCTCCGCCTCCAGCCTCAGTCTGAGCCTCCAGCCTCCAGGTGTTTATAGACCAACACTGAGGGAGCATGATGTCAATATGCAAATCCTTTACCCCATGTGAGAAGGCAGCCCATTTTTATGTAAAAGTTAAGCTCTGAGCTTTAAGAGGACAAATGCTATTTTATTCTAATCATTTACAAATGAGTTTAGAAAAATGGACGTAAGTTGGTCACATGTCTGAAGTAAGGCATCTTGGCAAGAACTTTCTAACCAATATCACATGTACCGACTTCCCCATGGGCTTGCATTTGGTTTTGCATACATACAGTAATGAGGGTAATCAGGATAATGATCTGACCATTTTGCTTTGGCTTTGGTTAACTGTGAATAAATGGAATTCTCAGGGGAAAAAAAAAAAACCCTTATTTTTAGATTTTCACTTAAGATGGGTTATGGTGTTCAAGCTACAATTGCAGGAATAGCCAGACTCATATTCTGTTTGTTTCTTAAGATGTCCCTGTTTAAGTTGATATTTGTATGTTCTATATAGAGATTTTGTTTTCTGGAAGTTTTCTTGGATGTGGGTTTGATGTGAGATTTCTTATTAGTATAGTTTGTTTCTGAAAATGCTTCTCTGATGTACATGAAGAGGACTTACCATCTGCAGTGTGTTGGTCTCTGTCAAGACTCATGTCCTGAGAGATATAGAATATTCTTAAGTGCAAAGAGGCTGGTACAGGGCCCGGGGGTTCAGGTGTGAACCCGCACTGCCTGAGTGCAAACCAGCGCTCAGAGTAACTAGGAGCTGCATGCTCACGGGACAACAGAGAGGACACCACAGGGCCGTGGGTCCCATGCAGTTCAGCTGAGCACCCAGCGTCTCCCCACATAACCTCCTGGCTTCTTCTACCTCCAAGCCGGTCTCCGCATAGGTGGTTTCTGCTTCCTGCATGTACGAGTTTTATAACGTGGATTCTCTTACTGGGTGTATCTGGTGACCCTATTGTGCCCAGCCTTTCAGAGAAGGGTGTACAACCGTAACCATCATCTGCTCTGTGCGGGGCACTGACTTGGACGCTTTCACATGTGATTTCTAAGACCCAAAGCCACTCAACGAATTGGTGATTTATTTTGCCATCTAGCTTTTCTTCTTTCTTGTCAGGTACCTGGTATGTTGGGACGTTGATGGCTTTCCAAGGCTGCGAAGTGAGTGAACACGAGAGTCTGCTGTGATCTTGCAGAACTTATTCAGAATCCAGAACAAACACTTTATTTTGTTTTCCTTCCATCCTCTGCTTTCTTCCAAAATTCCATTGCAGAATGAACTTTTTAAGAGCCAAGAATAATGGTGAATATACCATGGTGAACACACTTGAATATTTAACTTGTCACCTAGTATAGATTCCTACCCCCATCTAATATCTAATACAATGTCCGTTAAAATTGCTGGATTTTGAATTTTATCTCCTGATAATCAGGCAAGTCTTCATCATCTTGAGTTGAAGATAACCCCACCAAGTGCAGACCGAGCACGCTTTGGGAAAAGAGCGTCCTAACTGCCTGTGGGCATCGTCCCTGCCAATGACTGTGCTGTGACCCGTGGGGAGAGGACACACGCATCTGGCTGACCTGGAGGGTTGCATCCACGTGGCTGCCAATATCACTCAGATGGTCTGTCTGTGTCTCTGCTTCTTCCTGAAGCCGACAAGAGAAGGGCCTGGAGGCTCACGAGCCTGAGAGGTCTGGCCAGACATGAAGGCTGGCACCTTCACACGGGGCCTGGGGAGCCAGAGCTGTCTCCTCTTCCTGTCCGAGAAGGGGGACCGATGGTGCTTGTGATGGACGCCACTGCTGGGCCTGCTCTACCTGTGCTCTAGACCCTGCCCTCTGCACAGGGGACAGGCCATTGGGCCCACTCTTTGCTGCTCGTGGCACGGTCACTCCTCTGCACACACCCAGTGCCCCGGTGGGGGTCCCCTGACGGCACCAGGGGATCCCTTCTCTTGAGCGTCTTCTCAGGGACAGGCCTGCTGACGTGGCTGGACTGTGTGCTGAGGGTGGGCAGCCTGCTGTGGGGCCGGTGCCTCCAGCTCAGTGCAGCTGTGTCTGCAGTGAGCCCACAGTCCCTTCTGGGCCTGCCTCTGGAAACGTCCCTCCACTTCTCTTCCTCCTGTACGACCGTGACACCCCCTTTCCAGCAGAGTGACCCCCCTCACCAGTTCGCCCACCAACCCAAACCAGCCTGCTCACTCTGCCACCACCGCTGGTAAACCTGCCGGAGTCAGCCTGGACCTTCCTATTTGGGTCTCTGGCCCTCCTGTAGAGTCACTCCGCTCTGGAGGGGTGTGTGTGCACAGTGCACGGTGTGTGTGAGTGTGTGCATGTGTGCGTGTGCATGCTGGGTGTGTGTTTACTATGTGTGCACACTGTGAGTATTGTGAGTGTGCATGCACAGTGTGAGTGTGGGTGTATGCACTGTGTGTGCACAGTGTGTGTGTGAGTGTGCATGCACTGTGTGTGCAGGTTCACTATGTGTGCACACTGTGTGGGTGTGTGCGAGTGTGCGTGCACTGTGTACTGTGTGTGTGCACAGTGTGAGTGTGCGTGCACTGTGTGCATACAGGTGTGTGCACTGTGTGTGTGCACAGTGTGTGGGTGTGTGCGAGTGTACACACATTGTGTGCACACTGTGTGTGCACAGTGTGAGTGTGTGAATGTGTATGCACTGTGTACATACAGGTGTGTGCACTGTGTGTGTGCGAGTGTGCGTGCACTGTGTGCACTGTGTGTGTGCACAGTGTGTGTGAGTGTGCACGCACTATGTGAGTGCGGGTGTGTGCGCTGTGTGTGGGCACAGTGTGGGTGTGTGCGAGTGTGCATGCACTGTGTGCGTGCAGGTGTGTGTATTGGCATTTCCTCCACTACCCTGCAGACCGTGGCGCCCTTTGGGGCATCTGTGCTTGGGCAACCCCCACCCTGCTCACGCTGCGTGTCCCTGATTGTCCTGCATCTCTGCTGGCCGTCAGCCTGCAGCTCACTCCTGCATAAGCTCAGCTCAAGCCTCTCTGCTGAGCCCAGACTCACATTTGCAGGCATTTGGGGACTGCTCCCTTTGGACAGGATGTAGGACGTCCAAAAGGGCCAGTCCAGAACTTTTATCCATATTTGCTCCATCTGCATCAATTCCCAACTCCGAGTCTACAGCGTCCGTGACTGTGTCAGTCCTGAAATCTGGGGGCCAGGCTGGTGTTTACCCCGCTGGGGATCTCCGTCATTCACCTGGGACTTCCCTGCAGCTACTTCTAAGCTGCCTTATCACACATGACCAGGGTTTTCCCCCTTTACTTAAAATGCTAAGATTTAATCGTAAGGTGCATGGGCTAAATAAAAGGAAGCAGGAATTCCATCTGGGGTCACCGTCACGGGCTGCTGGACCCCCCTGCACACAGACCAGCCTCCCACACAGACTGGAAAAGCCCCGTGTGAGCAGCTGCCTGTGAGCCTAGGTTACGGTGAGGGCGTGCCCACAAAGGGCGGGCAGGGATGTCCACGGGGCTCCCTGGGAAGAGCGGCCCCCCAAGGGGCCTCTCTCACGCGGAGGCGGCGGGAACCTGAAACCATCCTCCACCCCACTTGGCCTCCATGGATAATATTTCAAACAAGTGAATGATGATGTGGGAACATTTAGTTCGCCACCACAATATGTTTATCCCAGTTGAACTAATTTTGGGTGAGGTGCATTCTATTTGGATTGAGAATGTGATCCAGAATGGGAGGAGCCATGTTAGATTCTCCCGGGGGGAGTTCACTTGCGTGGGTTCTCCGAACGGGCCTCAGTGCGCACATCGCTGGTCTCTGAGCTGTGGGGTCCACGGGCCATTGACTCTGTAATATTTGGAGTTTTCTTAGGTGGATTTTATCCTGAAGAAGGGTATGACTTCAGATATTAACAAAAACGGAAATGAATCAGTTCATCCATCCCTGGGGAAAATGAATTTTTCCAGAATCCAAGATCCCATAGAGTTAAATCACATTTATCTTGTCATTGAGAAGGGATTGGATGCCATCCATTCCATCGGGCCTGCTCCCAACCCCAAGACTTCAGACCTCCCAGTGGGGTGGAGACAGCAGAGGGTCAACGTTTCATTTAGAAACCCTGAGATTCTCCATCATTATCACTGTTTCACCTCTGGGCTGCGTCTGTATTTGTGATCAACAGTCCCCAAAGTCTTCCTTTCCTTCCCCCAAACCCGCCCTAGACTGTGGTACAGAATCTGATCTTGGCAAAACCACATTGATTTTTCTGAAGCGCATGGGACGGCGTGACGTGCTCATGCCCTGGTGGGTGGCTGGGTGGCGTCCGTGGGTCAGGAGAGGTCTCATCGTACCTACGGAATGAGGCAGAGCACAGAGTCTGTATTCTCCTACAGAGATTTTACATTTGAGCATTCTGAGGCAGAATTAGTTTAACGTGAGCCAGCTGTCAGCTTTCTTTTGCTGCTGATGTTTCAATCCACACTGAAGTCCCTGGAAACGCTTCCACTCGGACTTCGCTCCACACATATAATACAATTAATTATCCTGGTCTTGTCTTCTTCCCCAGTGACCACAAATCACATTACATTCAAGTTCGACTTAGAGGAAAAGAATGTTAATTTTTCCAAAGCCCATTATTCTAGAATGGAAACGCTTATGTGGTATTATTTCAAAATTTCTTGATCAGCAAAAGGGATTTTCTAAAGAACTACTTGGCCAGGGTATTTCTCGTTGCTTCTCTTCATTTTAAGAAGTTTTGCATAACGACGTGGATGGAACTGGAGGGTGTTATGCTGAGTGAAATAAGTCAATCAGAGAAAGACATGTATCACATGACCTCACTGATATGAGGAATTCTTAATCTCAGGAAACAAACTGAGTGTTACTGGAGTGGTTGGGGGTGGGAGGGATGGGGTGGCTGGGTGATAGACATTGGGGAGGGTATGTGCTACAGTGAGCGCTGTGAATTGTGCAAGACTGTTGAATCACAGATCTGTACTTCTGAAACAAATAACGCAACATATTTTAAGAAAAAAAAAGAAAAAGAAGAAGATAACAGGAGAGGAAGAAAAGGGGAGTATGTCAGAGGGGGAGACGAACCATGAGAGATGATGGACTCTGAAAAACAAACTGAGGGTTCTAGAGGGGAGGGGGGGAGGGGGATGGGTTATCCTGGTGATGGGTATTGAGGAGGGCACGTTCTGCATGGAGCACTGGGTGTTATGAACAAACAATGAATCATGGAACACTGCACCAAAAACTAATGATGTAATATATGGTGATTAACATAACAATAAAAAATTAAAAATAAATAAAAAAAAAGAAGTTTTGCATAGTGTGATGGATAATGTACAAATAGAATCAAATCTGTCTCTCTTCCCTCAGCATTTACATATGAAGCATGTGAGATACACAAATGCATTTCTCAGGATGGCAACTAATGTGCCTTTCATGGGCATGGTGGGGGCATGGGAGGTCCTTGTCATCAGGCTAGAAAGCTGAATTTCTGATTTTCTGCTTGCTACCACCTACAGAGTGCAAGTCTATATATGTGTTTGTATGCATATAATATATATATGATTTTTAAATTTTGGAAAATCTTACCTAAAAATAATTCAACTGCATATCGCTAGCTATTCAAAAGCAATCTATACATTGGAGGCAATTCATTCATTCACTCAGGAATCATCAATGCAACGCGCCCGCTAACCACACACTGAGGATACAAGTCTGGAGGCAGGCGCGTTTCTGCACGTCCTCTGCCTGATACCTAAGGAAGAACAGCTTTCCAAGAACGGACCCAGCATATTCAGGGTTCTCCATGCTCCTTAGACTCCTGTCTGGGAGAACACAGTGGTAGTAATGGTGCAAACGCATCAGCGAGATGGGCTGGCAGTTTGAAAACATGGATGAGGCTTAAGACACTCGGGCTTTCTGTAAAGGAGGGGCGCACCGATTAACTAAACGGGAGAGAAATGTCCACAGCCTGCCGAGCGTCTGCAGGAATGAGTGCCCTCGCGCCAACCGGTAACACCTGTTACGAAGTGTGGCTTCACCAGCCAGGGAGCAGAGGGTTTTATTCAGTGGCCGATGTCATGACGAGTGACAGATACAGGGACATGCTCTGCTTGTTTCATTTTGGGTATCAGGAAGCTTGTCCCCAGAGCAGACAGACTGAAAAAAAATGAAGGCATTGATGACAATTTGGATTCATAATCAAGTCTCCAATAAACTCATGTATTACTGTTTGATCCATTGGAAAATAATTAATGATTTACACTACTAAGGTGTTATGTGTCCTGTCTTATCAATAGTAACGGTGACCGTTCACAGCCTCCATGTGCCTGGCAGTCTGTGCAATGAGCTGGTCATTTTGTCGTGACCTCTACGTAGTGTCCTTACCTAGCAGGTAGACAGTAGGTTCTTAGTAGATGCATCTTGAATGAATGATGGAAGGGCCTGGGCGTGGGATGGAAACAGAAATAGATGACTGTAATATGGTCAAACCAAAGTTACAGGGTGTATCGGCTGGGGTTCTCCAGAGGGACAGAACCAATAGGAGGGAGGGAGGGAGATTGATTATAAGGATTTGGCTCCACAGTGGTGGGGTCTGGCCCGTCTGGACCCACAGGGCGAAATGCCCGCTGGAGACCAGGCAGAGTAGAGGCCATCGGGAGAATTCTCTCTTCTTGGTGGACCTCTGTCTTCTTCTCTTTAGGCCTTCCACTGATTTAGATGTGGCCCAACCAAATTTGGTGAGTCATCTGCTTTACTCAAAGTCTACCAATTAAAACATTAATCATATATAAAAAATAGCTTCATAGAAACATCTAGACTGGTGTCTGAATATCTGGGCCCCATGGTCCAGCCAAATTGACTCTGACCCGGTGTCTATACACCCACGTGCACACACACCGGTGAGATCCGGCTCCATGCAGCTATCAGCCAGGCACCAGAGGGGGTGGGAGAGAGGCCTGGTGCTGCCGGAGTGCTTCACCTGTTGCAGGGGGGAGGCTTCGGAGGAAGAGAGCTGTCACGGACGACCGAGAGCCACGCACTGAGTGGCGAATGTGTGCGGGAATGCATGGCCCGTGCCCCCAGGCGTTTAGTGTTTAATGCTGAGGACAAGTCTCAAAGGGAAAGACTCTTTTCAGGAGGAAGCTGAACCTTAGAGGGGGCTGGGTGAGCTGTCTGGGTCATGACGCTAAGCAGGAGAGCAGGGGTGGACACCTGTCCACATCGTGCAGCTCGGGCAGCAAGAGCATCAACACTTCCCAGTGCGTCTGCCTCCTGCCCGAGCACCTGGTCCTTCCCCGCACAGTAGGCCAATCACTCTCACAAACTGGCATGAGGGGCATTTCTCACTGTTTCAGGGGCCGGGAGATCTCCCGCTGGCTCCATGGACTGGTTCCACATGCACACAGGGCCTGCCCCCTCACACCACACACCCCACCTGGTCCCCTGGTGCTCCTGCACTGAGCCGTGAGCTCCCCGCCATGCACCATGCATGTGCCCCCTGTCCCCCCTGCTCCTGCCCCCAGCTGGGACAGGATGATTAGGATTTGGGCAGGAAAAGTCAGAAAGTGAGCAACGACAGCGTAAATCCTGTGGGACCCTGAGCATGAGGCCCCCCGGTCCATGGGATCCCGGAGACAAGCTCTGGATGGAGTGTCAGTGAGGCAGTAAGATTCTGGTGGCTGGGGGGGCTCACACAGGGCAGGCCCAGAATGGGCTCCAGGGACACAGCAAAACTCAGAGAATAAATGGCGGATGCTGCGTCCACAACCAGGGCTTCAGTCAGCACTGATGGCCACGCTCTTGGCTTCTGCACGAGTAGGGAGCTAGAGAGTGGCCCTGGGTGCCACGTGTGCAAGGCAGTGGAGGCCAGCTGGAGGACACAGGGTTCCAGTAAAATACCTCCTGCGGGCAGGGGCCGCATTTGCCCTTGCTGCATGCATGCTATGCATTTTACATCCCAGAGGCCTTAACTTTAGAGCAGGGACAGAACCGGGATTGTGTAAAATCTTCCACGACATAAATCAGTGACCTAGCATGGCCTTCCCACAGCTGGCACTCGGCCACCATGATTATCATGCAAACTTTCCAAAGGGCAGGCTTCTGCTTCCTGCCTTCCGTGTGGGCAAGCCGGTCAGGAGGGCTCCGCTGGTCCTTGGGGGCGACATCGGCTCTGATGGCAGTGTCTGTGGGAGGCGTGCGGCACTGCCCCCTCCCTGAATCATGCCCACCATTCTGTGGGATCCAGTTTCAGGGGCCAAGCAGATGGCCTGGTCAGAGGGTGAGGGTGTGGACAGCTGGTTGTCAGCTCAGCACTGAGCCGACGCTGGTGCCTGTTTTACATGCGTTAGGCCTTCGTTTCCCCATTTGAAAAATGAGGGATTAGGTCTAAAACGTTTCCCACTTCAGCTCTCACACTCTTGCCATTCTAGTTGAGGGGTAGTTTCTTCTTTTCTTTTCTTTTTCTTTTTAAACTGGTTAAATGATTAACTTTTTAATTTATTAAAAGATTTTATTTATTTAGGGGCTCTTGGGGGGCTCAGTCAGTGAAGCGTCTGCCTTCGGCTCAGGTCAGGATCTCAGGGTCCTGGGTTCGAGCCCCACATCGGGCTCCCTGCTCAGCGGGGAGTCTGCTTCTCCCTCTGCCTCTTCCCCTCCCCCTGCTCGTGCAGGCTCTCTCTCTCAAATAAATAAATAAGTAAAATTTTTAAAAAATTTAAAAACATATTTTATTTCCTGCCCTCAGGGAGCTTACAATTGGACCCAGAGCAACCCTATAATTCAGTCCACATGATGGCAAAGTGATGTGGCTCAGGCGGCACGTCGTCGCGGAGCTCCAGAGACAGGAGTTATCACAGGAGACAGGACTGAGCCGTGGAGGCTTGCTAGGGGTGCGTGAAACCTGTGCAGCACATGCAGGGATGGGGCGGGCAGGCAGTGCTTGGGGGGACCGTAGGAGGCAGATGAGGGCCGGGCCAGGCCGAGGGCTGCGGAGGTGAGGACCTGGTCTTGCTGTGGGGCTCTGGGAGTGGCCCAGGCAGAGTCCAGCAGGGACTACGTGTGCATGGGGAGGGCAGGACAAAGTCATGGAGACTATGAAGGGAGGGGAGGGATTTGAGTTGGGGGTGTCCTGAGACACCGCAGAGCAGCTATTCTCCGACGGTAGTACTAAGACAACTGAGTGCTCTTGATACTGAACCGCTGAGACACCGCAGAGCAGCTATTCTCCGACGGTAGTACTAAGACAACTGAGTGCTCTTGATACTGAACCGCTGAGACACCGCAGAGCAGCTATTCTCCAACGGTAGTACTAAGACAACTGAGTGCTCTTGATACTGGACAGTTTTAGAGAAGAAATAACAAGTCTGAAAGCTGAGCTCAAGGTGGCTTCCTGCAAGCAATTTGAGGGGGGCGGAAGCCTGTGGACAGCAGCGAGAGGGTCTGGGAGGTGACAGGGCAGAAGCCGGGCACAGAGAATGAGCCCCAGATGGTCTGGAGGCTCAAGACTGGGTTCTGCCAGCGCAGCAGGCAGGAGGGGAGGGATCTGGCAGAATGATGAGGAATCTCCCTACCGGTTCATGCTTTGAGGTGATGGAATGCACATGTTGAGCGAGCTTTGTCTCAGGGAAATATCAGAGCATTGTGACAGGGTGGCTGTGGGGAGATGCCAGAAGAGCCCCTTTCCCCCATGTGCCTGTGAAAGCCCTGGCGTGTGGGGGCCCTTTTCCCCTCCCCTTGTGGTCCCTTCACCTCAGGCTGCACTGGGGCAACACCTCCAGGACACATCCAACCTGGAGAGAGCTTGGAAGTTGTCCTTCCATCCTTTCAACAAGAAAAAGCTGAACAAAGTGAAAATCAGTGACTTCTCATGGACCTATATCAGAATTGGGTTGCTGGGAAAACTACCACCCCCAAATCTAGAGAGACAGACAGACCAAGGGGTCACAGCCAAGTTCAACTTCCTGGGGGAGAAGTCATCAGCCATAACCTGGGAAGAAAGTTCATGTGGTAATTTAAAAAATTTTTGGAGGCTGAGTGTGGACAACTGTGAGAAAAAGTGACCCCAGGGGCTATAGTCACAGACCCAACAATTTCCAAGGCTTTACCCTCAGGTGCCCCAGCAGCTTCTGAAGGCAAAGAATCAAGAGAAACCCTCATGTTTCTGGCAGGAGGAAGTAAAAATAACCATTGTGAAGCTCACTGTTATGGGCTGAATTGTGTCCCCACTCCCCAGATTTATTTGCTGGAGTCCTAATCTCCAGGACCTCAGAATGTGACTGTATTTGAGGCTAGGGTCTTTGCAGAGCTGATCAGGGTAAGATGAGGTGGGTCCTGATGCAATATGATCAACGAGATGTGGACACAGACACACACAGGGTAGAAGTCATGTGAGGACGCAGGGTGAAGACGCCGTCTACACTCCCAGGAGGGGCCTCCTGCCCACATCAGAGTATTGGACTTCCAGCTTCCAAAACTGGGACAGAATAAACAGTCTGTTGTTTGAACTGCACATTCTGTACTGTTTGTCACCATAGCCCGAGGACACTAATGCATAGATCCAGAGTTTTCTACATGAAAAAAGGTAACTCTCAAGGGACAAAGACTTAACAGAGATCTACCTCACTTGGGGGAAGGAAATTACCCAGCACCAGCCCCTCTCACCTTCCCGTCTCACTGAAGGGGATAGAGAAAAAGCTAAGCGACACTTGGGAAGGTTACAATCTGGGGACATGTCCACAGAAGGGAAGAGATAACATCATCAGATTATAGATGAGTAAATCAGCACCTTGCTGGCAGGTCCAGTCAGTAGCAGGGGGCTATAGGGTGCACAGTGTGTAGGGTGGTTCTGAGAGTTCTTAGAGACCCCAAGACCAGGGGGTCCACAACAAGGACCCTAGGGACACTGGGGCCTCAGAGACCACAGCTGCAGCAAGTGCGAAACACAGCCCAGCTCCTCACGGTATTAACATAAAATCACACCGAAGGCCTATTTACCTCAGTTCCCATGACCTAATACATCATGTCCGGCTTTCAGCTAGAGAAAATCAATACATGATAAATGGCAAGAAAAAAATGCAGCATGAAGAGAAAAAGCCAGCATCAGAAGCCAGATTTAGCTATGACACAGATTCTGGAATGATCAAAGAGTGAATTTTAAATAACTGATTGGTAGGGGAAGGGCTCTAATGAAAAGCCGGGCAGCACGCAGAATGGGTGTTATCAGCAGGGGGATGGGAGCTCTAAGAATGTGTCAAAACCAAAGCTCAAAATCGAAACACTAATGGCAATGAAGGATGCCTATGAAGAGCTTATTAGTAGATAGAGCATGGCTGAGGAAAGAATCATGGAGCTTGAAGGTATGTCAGTAAAACATCCCTTACTGAAAAACACAGAGAAAAAAAAGAAGGAAGAAGGAGGGAAAAAATGACTATTCAAGCACTATAGGAGAATTATGAAAGTGTGTTGCACCCATAATGGGGATAACAGAAGGAGAGAATAGAGCAGAATATTTGAAGTAATAATAGCTAAGAATTTTCCAGATTAAATGACAGACACTAAACCACAAATCCGGGAAATTCAGAAAACACCAAGAAGGATAAATACCAAAAACCCACACATTAACATTCCAGTCTTCAAAGTGCAGAAAACCAAAAATGAAAAGAAAATGCTGAAAGAGCAAAAGAAAGCACAACCTTACATATAAACTAGGAAGGATGGATAAACGGATGGGAATCATGTTGGACTCCTCATCAGGTCCACACAAGAAGAGAATGCAGTAAAATGTTGAAGAAATATTTTTCTTTAAAAATGTTAAAAGATAAAGAATACACCAACCAAGAATTCAATACCTAGTGAATTATTCATCAAAAATGAAGGAGAACTCGAGATTTTTGCAGAGGAACAGAACACGAGGGAGTTCTTTGCCAGTATAGCCATCCTGAAAGAAATGCTAAAACAATTCTCCAGAAGGAAAATGATAGAGCTCAGAAGCTCAGATCTACATAAAGAAAGGAAGAGTGTTATAAATGGAATAAGTGAAGGTAAAGTAAAATACTTAATTTCCTTATCTAACATATAGCTGTTTGTTCACAGTAATTACGTGACACTTTGCTGGGTGGTTATGGCGTATCAGTTAGTGAAATGAACAACAGCAATGTTATTAGGGACAGGAGGGAGGCATAAGGAATTCTGTGTGAGTACCCATGACACGGTGCAGGATATTTGAAAATGGACTCAGATTAGCTGCATATGTATACTGCACACTTTAGGATGAGCATAAAGATTTTCTTAAAGGGAAGTATAACTGATATGCTAAGATAAGAGAGAAAATGAAATCATATAAACTGTTCAATTAAAACCAGGGAAAGGTGGGGTGCCTGGGTGGCTCAGTCAGTTAAGGGTCTGCCTTCAGCTTAGGTCATGATCCCAGGGTCCTGGGATCGAGCGCTGCATCAGGCACCCTGCTCAGCAGGGAGCCTGCTTCCCCTTACCCCCGCTCATGCTCGTTCTCTCTCTCACTCTCTCTCTCTCTCACAAATAAATAAATAAAACCTTTAAAAAAAACTAGGGAAGGCAGAAAAAAGAAGTATAATGAATAGAAAACACTTATAAATATGGTAGATATTGAATCCAACTATATCAATAATCATTTTAAACATCAGTGGTCTAAATGCACCAGTTGAAAGACAGAGCCTGTCAGAATGAATAATATTAGTAACAATAATAGTAATAAGCCCAACTACATCCTGCCTATGAGAAACCCACCTGCGAGGTGAAGACACAGATGAACCACAGTAAGGGGTGGGGGATGGCGCACACGACTGGCTTAGAGGAGTTGCTGTATTTGTACTGATGTCAGAACAGGTAAGGAAAGCATTGCGCCATAATACAGTAAGGGGAGAGAGAGAGTGTGATCGCTCCCTGGCTCTGCTGGATTCTACAGTCGTCAGTACCCAGTAAAATAACTTGGAAACTGAACAATAAAAGGAACTACATTTTCATAAGAAACCCAAAGGGAAATACTGAACAGAAGCCCTAATTCTAATTTTTTTAGTATAACCATTTGAAACAAAAGGTCCTGCTGCCTTTCAGTCTACTTACCCATAGGCAGAGAGAAAGTACTCTCTCTTCCTCCATAGACTGACCAGCCTTCCTGGGATGGCCCTGCCGTCAGCACTGAGAATCCCATGTTCCAGGACCTCTCAGGGTCAGACATGCCAGACAGCTGGTAGACCCAAGCAAGGCCATCTGTGCAGGTGAGGCACAGGTAATGGTGATCTTAGAAGTAGAATGTCTGCATTCTCCTTAGCGTCTCATGATCATGTGTCTACCCCATTATCCCTGCCACAAACTCTTCCCTGTTGCCTTGAATAGGCTTCATCTTCTCTTTCTGAGAATATTTACCCAGCTGCATGGAACTCTTGAAGATTATGCTTCATCCTGGATTTCCCCTGATAGACCCAAATGCCTATTTTTGAGAGCTTCAAAGCAAAATATCTTCCATAGCCACTTGAGTAGAAGTGACCCACTTTTAAGTCATTATGCTTTGATCTTGGAAGCTCCCCAAGTGCTCAGCTCTGCTCAGCCTTTTGTTGGGTGTAGAAGGCTCTGGTAGCACTTTGCGTCTCACAGAATCAACTGAAACAGTGAAGTCATAAGAGACTGACCCCTCCAGGTGTAGGCCAACTGAAAGAGAACCTTTCAAAGGTAGGTGGCGGGTTGAGTTGCTGGTAGTTGGCCAAGGAAAATGTGTTCTGAGAGCTATAGTATGGCCTCGCTCTGGACTAGCTTTCTTATTATAAGATACTTGACGTGATCTGTGAAATATGCTGATCCTATGAAGTGTAATTGCTAAAGGCTCTGCAGTGGGTGAAAATAAGGCATGAGCTGGACATTCAGTCCAGGGTCCATTAGAGGGTGAAGAGCAAGGAGCCGTGTTTGCCTGCAGTGAGCAGAGCACTTCTCCACAGAGGGCAAATAGCCATAAGCCAAATCCACCATGGATTAAAAGAGAAGTCAGCACCTACAATTTGGCGTGGAGACACTAATCTCCACACTATGCTGCAAGCATATGATGTATGGCAAATAAAATGAATGCAACACTGAGACTGTATTTCTCTTTCAGAAAGGGTTTTGTTTCCGGGATACCATGAAAAGGAATATTATATCTTATCAAGTAATGTTTTACTATATGGTTCTGTGAACAATCCCACAGACTCCGGAAGAGGAAGTACAGAACAATGGAAGCTAATTCTCTGCTTTTAGTAACTGTTGGGACTCTCCAGGTGTTGTTCAGACTTCTCTTTCTCAGACGGAAAGTATGGGTTTAAATACTGACCAAGGTAAGAACTATCCCAAATTTGCCTCCAGGACATGAAATAACCACATCATGATAAATATCTCATTTTTTTTAATATCGAGAAGAATTGATAGAAAAAGAGGAAGATGGAGGAGGTCGAGAACAGACCAGGCCAGTTCCCTTCCATGGTTCCCAGGAAGGACCCCACATGCTCACTTGACTCCGCTGAACCGTGGAGGTGTTTTGCTCGGCCGTACCTTGCATGTAGCGTGATTCCTTGCTCTCATTTCACAGCATGAACACATTATTCATCAATCGCTCAGTGACAATTTAGCAAGTATGACAGACCATTGAACGATGTTGGAGTTAGGCACGGCAAACAGCACACAATCAAAAACATGTGTAGAACTTTTGACTCCCCCAAAACTTCACACTAACAGCCTACTGTTGACCGGGAGCCTTACTGATCACACGAACGGTTGATTAACACGTATTTTGTATGTTATATGTATTATATACTGTGTTCCTAAAATAAAGCAAGTTAAAGAGAAAAATGTTATTAAAAAATCGTTAGGAAGAGAAAATACATTTACAGGACTGTGCTGTATCTATCAAAAACGGAATATAAGTGGACCTGTGCATTTGAAACCATGCTGTTCAAGGGTTTGCTACAGTATTTTCTTGACGTACATTATTAAAAATGTTTTAAAAAGACAAAAATAAGGGGCGCTTGGGTGGCTCAGTTGGTGAAGCGACTGCCTTCAGCTCAGGTCATGATCCTGGAGTCCCGGGATCGAGTCCCGCATGGGGCTCCCTGCTCAGCGGGGAGTCTGCTTCTCCCTCTGACCCTCCCCCCACCATGCTGTCTGTCTCTCATTCCCTCTCTCTCAAATAAATAAATAAAATCTTTAAAAAATTTTTCAAAAAGACAAAAATGAAAAAGGTGCATCTTCCTTAAACTATATATTTTAATTCACTGTAAAAAAACACCACATATACGTCAGAGATGATTTAAAATGGGGATTGTTGCGAAATCTACGACAATGGAAATTTCAGAAACCACTGAGAAATTTTAGAAACTGATATGAGCAGTTTTCAAAAGAACCATTCAGACTGCATCTAAACAGAGTAAATTTTACTGTGATAGTTTGCAAATGTCGATTTCAACATTCCCAAGTACAAAGTTCAATTTGTAATAAATGGAAATTTTAAGAAGTATTCCAAATTGCTGTGTGGTGTTGGCATCTGTCAGTTATTAACGGTTGGGGCGAGCAACGGCATTGAACACATATTTTTGGTAACCTACGGATCCAGGAGCCAGATATATTTAGACGTGATAGAAACTTTTGGAGCGTTAGCAGAAGAAAGCCATACTAAATCCAATACCGAAATTAAATTTAACCAAATGCTTTACCCCAGCATCTGCTTCCTACCCAGTTCAGCGAATCAGACTGGGTCCTGAAATTCTCAAACTGAGCCAGACTCATCATTTACAGGACGGTCTCCCATAAATGTGCTCGCGCGGCCGCGTGGGCTTGCCTGCTGGACGGACTTCTCCCCGGGTTCTGGCCGCTCTTTGAAGCAGAGCAGTGGGGCACCGAGGGGCAGCACTGTGTGTCCTCAGTGATGGCAGGAGGCGGGGTGCCCCGCCCACCCCCAGTCCACACCAGACTCCCTTCTCTGCCCCACCCTCTCTGGAGGGTGGCTGAAATCATCTCAATTGTACCAAAATCACTGTGTCATCAGAAGTTCCGTGGACCCCATTCTCCAGCCTGGCCCTGGGGCCCCTGAGCACAGACATGCTGGAACGGTCAGTGGTCAGGACTCTGAGTCACCTGGGCATGGGGATTCATCATTCTGTGCCTTGGTTTCCCTTTATGGAATGCGACCCACGGCACAGACTGCGGCTTTGGTGAGGGTTAGGTGGACAAGGGAGTGTAGAGCACTTCGTTCAACGTCTAGCACTGAAACTGCAGGCTACTGTCAAAATTATTATTTAAGGAGAAGAAGACAGTGTGGTGAGCACAGGGTGGGGGTGGTGAACCTGGAGGAGCAGAGCCAGCTGAGAGGCGCCTCCTGGGAGCTCACCTCTGACCTTCAGAGTCCCTACAAACTGTGCTGTTCTCTCAGCTCCCGCCGCCCCTGCATTCGGAACTAAGCCTCCTGGACTTGGTGACGGGTCCTCACAGTGGTTCGTGGGGCCCACTTTTGCCTTTCCAGCTCGGCTTTCGTGAGCTTGCTTCCTCCTCGAGAGCAGGAAGACCAAAGCCTTCTGTTCTCTGGCATTCCCAGCACCGCCAGCCACAGCAATGGGCATCCCGCGGGGACCGAACAGGTGCAGCTCACAGACCCTCCAAATGGGGGCGAGGCCGAGTTCCTCTGCAAGGAGGGGCCGACCCGCAGGCAGGTGCTTCTGGCTGAGATTCAGTGCTGATTATCCGGAGTTGTCTGCCAGTGAGCCTGCCGATCCCTAACACTCGCCAATTACACACTCTTTCGTGTCCTCACTAATTTCCCTGACAGTTTCTTTATCGCGGTTGTGCACGGAGTGAGGCACTGTGCTCAGAATCAGTGTGAATAAGGAAGATGGGAATAGTTAGATGCAGACATATAATTAAGGTAAGACTATGATACAGGAGGAATATGTGCGTAGTACTTTGAGACCAGAGAAGCCAGCAATTCAACAGGAGTTTTGAGTGACGGAGAGTTTCCTGGCAGGGAGCACCACTCTGTGCGGGCGACAGTCCTCGAGGGCGTGCTCCCCTGGGAGGCTGGCGATTGCACAGCTGGTGGGGGCTTCTGTGGGGGCTTCTGTGGACTCTCACAGCCCCGGATGGAGTTCAGCCTCTGTTCTCCAAGAGAAGGAGACAGAGATGATGGAACAGATTCGAGTGTTCACAGAGAAAGCTCTGGGGGCAAGGTGGAGCGTGGTGGGATGGGCAGGGACTGGCCTGCCATCTGGGGCCGGAGCGTCTGGGGGTCTGGGCGGGAATGTGGCGCCACAGGTCGGTGAGTGGGACAAGTCACCACTTTCTGCATCAGCCACCCGTTCCAACAGCAGCCAGTAACGAGGAGAAGATCTGCGCTCCTCAGCGTCCCTTCTGGGCCCCCGACATGAGTCCTAGGCAGGATGGTGGCCCAAAGCACATACAGTTACTGGACACAGAAGGTGGAGGTTACAGAGGATGGGGCTGACGGGAGTCTGCCATAATGATATATTGTGGGATTGTAAAGAATTCTAGAAGAATAAAGCAGGTATCCAATAAGAAATGTATTGTTCCATGGATAGCAATCAAAAACTTCAGTTTTATTTGTAAAAATTATACACCCTATTGTAACAATATTGTACTTCACGTAGACACGCAAAAGAAAACCTTCCTGGGAGACAGGAGCTTTCTATCACAAGAAGGAAGAAAGCCAAGGAGCCATTTGAAAGGAATATATATTTATATCCATCTCTCAGAAGAATTCATTGTTTTCCAAAACATGCACCGTGCACTTTACAAGCTCTGCATTTTGAGTTCTGCACAGCATGGCGGAGAGGCAGAAGGTGGCATGTTCCTCATATAACCCACCTAACTTCTCTTCATCCTGCCCCATGCCTGCTCTTTTCCTCATGTGAGCCTGTCCTGACCGAGACTAGTTCACGGATGGTGAGAACACGCAATCGAGGGCCCGGGGCTCCACGGTCTGTGCCCCAGGACCAGGACAGACCATTGGCTGAGCACCTGGACCAAATGATCCGGAGTATCCAGTGCCATGTGGGGCAGCATCAAGTCCCATCCCGGCCCCCACCCAAAATACCTGATTTTGGGGGAGGCAATGTTGGATGGGACTTACACTGGAGGTCATACTCTCCTAGATTTTACGGGCTTACAGGCAGCTACGTGCACTGGACGTTTTTATGGGTTTGCCCCCATGTCTAACCTTCAAACTTGACTTAAAACCCTTGGAAACACATGCACTTATCAAATATATACCTGGTGACTTCCAGTACATTTCCCACGACGTTTCCAGTAAGGACAGTGTCTTTCATACACAGGGTAAGGGCTGATGCCCCGTCATTGCCCGGCTCTGAGGTCGCTGGCCCATTTGCTCATTCGGCAAGTGGACGCTTAGGTCAAAGCCGTCGGATCAGAAACGGTCCCATTCCATGATACTGTGTTAGCTCGAGCTCAGTCACCTTGCACACATCCAGACACGGATCCGGGTGGGGCTTATGTCTCGGCCACACCATCCTCCCTGCCACAGCTGCCAGGGCCCACGCTGTGGATGTACCCATCGGCCACGTGTGTTTACAGAGTTATCTCCTCCAGGTGCAGGCCGTGGAGACCACTGTCCCTCTGCCCTTGTTCATGTCCTCTCCTTGTGTCTGCACTGTTTAGTTCGGGCGTGGTGGGGTACTCACACGGCTCACCGTTGCTTCTTCGGACAGTTCAGTTACAGCCCGTCTTCCCAGACTGGCAACAGCTTCCAGCGTATTCACTGACGTGTTGCCCTCCACCTGGCCCGTGACCCAAAGGAGAGGGCAGAGGCCGGTCCCAACCTGGACGTGTCCTCGGGGCCTGGGGTAGGTGAGGTGGGCAATGAAGGAGAAGCCAGCCTTCGAGGGAGTGACCCAAAGCCATTCTGCAGGAAATGTCTGCGTTTCTCATGCCCATAAATTATTAGCAGGTTTCGTCCACGCCTGGTCAAAACAGAAGTCCTCTTATGTTCAGAATATTCTGTTAAGAATGCAATGATAAACACATGACATACACATAGATTTAAAATATGTTTATTGTAATCATGCAAGACAGAATTTATCAAAATCCCAGCATCCGCAAGACACACGTCTGGAATGGTGTTACATACGGTGAGTATTTCTGATGTGAAGTCACATGTTTTATGGCCAGTAATTAATAACAATAAAAATAGCTTTCGTGCATCTATGGAAATTGAGTTTTCTTTCTATTCTCTTCATAGGAAACACTAAATTAGGAATAGTGATTGGTACATGGAAAGATGGTAAAATAGTATGCAGAAAATTGGGGAAAATTTAGTATATATTAGCTAGTTATTCAATAAAAATATTATATTCTGCTTGTAAGGATCTTATGTTTGGAGTGTTTGTCAGATTTTTTAAATGGATAATTTGTTGAGGTTTCTTTTCACATTATGAGTCAATGTTCACTCTCATAACAAATTTTCTGTTTGTGCTTTGGTGTTATTTTTGTTAGAGGGCTCCCTGAATTATCTCAGTGTACTTCCCCCCGAATGCATCCCTCTACCTGAAAACATCTCAGCTGTGTCCATGGACACTGAGCTTTATTCACTGCTCATCTGCTTTGTACTAGAATTACGTGGGTCAGTAATGGTCCTAAGGGCTGTGAATGCGTTCCGTGGTCAGTGGGAGCATATGAAGGATTTACCAAGAGAGGACACAGGGGAATCATCCCACATTTCTCTGTCTCTTTTCAAAAGGAGGCGAGGTGACGTCCTGGTGTTTCAGCCCCCAGTCCATGTGACTGCAGGCTTCCCATGAAGGAAGCCACAAAACTCACTCAAAGCCATGGCTTCATCCTGCCGAGTCTCCTGAAGGAATTTTGAAGGGACAAATGACATTGGTTGTTTGTGCTCCTGTGTTGTTCTCTGCACCCCCATCCCGAGCCCCCTCCTCTCTGCCCAGGGGTACAGCCGGCGAGCCCTCCTGGGACCACCTGAGGGGGGGACAAGCCGCCCAAAGCTCCAGAGGGAGGGAGCCCCGGTCTCAGGATCTGTTCTGGGACGGCTGCTGGGCTGTGGTTGGTCTCTGTCTGCGCTGGAGGCAAATCTCAGCCTTGCCCCGGAGCCATGGGTCCCGCAGCCGGGCCGCCCCGTCTGGGTGCCCACTGAGGGCACAGGCACCCAAGCTCAGGCTTGAAGTCAGAAGATCTGGGCTTGTTCTTGTTTTCTTGGCTTGTAGGGATGTGGGAGGGTAATGGACTCTTTTCGAATTCTATGTGAAATTTTTAAGTAAATGGGGAAGCTCCACCTTTTCTGATGATCGTGAAAGTCAGGAGAGAGAAGGGAAGGGGGCCCCTGGCCAGCTGGCAGCACTGGCTTCCCATCCTCAGGGTCCCTCACCCTCAGGACAGCAGGGTTTCCCTGGGTGCCAAAAGGTCCCGACACAGTGGGTGACCACGGAGCCTGGTGGCTGCCACGCAGGTGGCCAGTCAGCCAACGTGCGCCTCCGGCCTGAACATTTTCTCCAGCGGCCCTGCTATTTCTGAGCCTGACCCGTGTGCATTATTTCTGGATTCTGGGCTCCAGGCTTGGGTTCGTGAGTCATTAGTGGTGAGGGCCAAGGACCCACGTCTCTGTCTTCAGGTGACAGCATGGCCCCCCGCCCGCCCCCGCCAGTGACAAAGAGTCCACTGATCCCTGCTGCACAGAGCGCTCTCGGTTGGCAGGTCTGCGGCCCTGCCCTTCATTTTATGAAACAGAGACTCATGATGCTGTATTTACGGCATGTCTGCAGGCTGTGGGCATGCGGCGTTTAAGCATTCCCAACTGTAAGATCCTAGAACAACGATGCTGTTGATTTCCACGGCTAGATTTATCACTCAGGGAGGTGTGGAGGAGAGGGCTGACGGTAAACAGAGAAATGCACTTCTGGAAACTATTATTTATGGGCTGCTCAGGAACTGACCCCAAGACATGGTTGCGCAGTTTCCAGTAAGTGGATGCGGCAACCGAGTGGGGCCTCCCCAGGTGGTGGCCGCCGGGGGCTGTGGTGGGGAGGGTGGCCCTGGTGCTGCAGCCAGCCCTCCCATCCCGCCTGGGCCGCCGAGATGGACGCCCCAGTACCCACAGAGCCCATGGGGCCAGCACTGCTCTGTCATTAGCTTGGCCGCACGGCACAGCCGAGGATTCCTGCATAACCTCCAGACTTTATTAGTAAGAGCTGTTTTTGTTTTTCTGTATCTAATGAAAGGTTATCCTAGGCAGCCGGTCAGCAGAAACCTGTGGAAGCAGGTTGTCACAGAAGGGAAGTCCAGTCGGCCTGGCCCGGCATCACCAGAGATGAGGAACCGATAAATACTTGTCGGAGGATGGAGCTTGGCCAACTCTGTGGTTCATTTCTCTCCCTTTCTTTTTCCATTTCAAAAAGGAAATTTAAAATGCATGACACACTAGTGGTTGTTTATAAGAAAATAAAATTTCAGGAAGTACTAAAAATAAGGCTGGGTTGTTCTTTCTACATGCCTATTCCTCATCTTTTTCTTTAATGAAGGGGAGCCTCTTTATGGGCACATTGGCAGGTTTAACTGCACCGAAAAGGAGACAGGTTTAGTGGTGGACAGGTCTGTAGAGTTGGTTAATATTTAAAAGGTGATTCATGTCCAAATTTAACTTTTACATAATCAAATGAGGTCAGTACCTGTTGGGAAGAGTAATCACAGGGAAGGCTTGGCCGTGCAGTGAGCCAGCCCAGCCCTGGGAGAGAACGAATAACAATTTGGGGCTCTGCTCACAAATGAGCTGGTTGATGCAAAACTTTAAAATAAAGCTTGGAAGCCCAAGTGCCTATGGTCTTTTTTACCTGATATTGTCTGGTAACCTGTCTGTGGCTTTTATTCCATTTCTTCTGGAAGAAAATCCAGAGGCTTGTGCTCACACCATGCGTCCTGTCTTTTCGTGTCCCTCGAATGGCGCCCAGACGCGGATGTCAAGCCGATGAGGGTCTCTGTCGTGGTGGACGCCCCACTCGGGCCCCTGCGCTCTGGGGTCGGGGGCCTGGGATGCCCGAGGTGCCTGCCACGCCGCACGCCAGGGCAAGCCGGGAAACGCTCGCCGACAGAGCACCCGTCTTGAGGGGTTCCTTGTCTGTTCTTTCCAGGCGGTCCGTGTGCCAAGGAGACGCATGGACCCCGAATTCAGACGTCGCGCAGGCGACCTTGCGCCCTCATCCACCACGACGTGCGTGGCCGGGGGACAGGACCCTGGAAGGACCAGTGCTGGCTTCACTTTCTACGCCACACTCTTTCCTGGGGCAGGAGGACAGCAAACAGGGAGCAAACTGGGTCCCAGCTGAAGCAGACACACGTCCCACCCTCTGGCCCCTGCCTCGGTGCCGCATGCCAGCCTGTCTCCCTACAGAGAACCTCTCCCTGCCCCTTAAACGCCAGATGTTTAAAAATCCGGCCTCCTACCACACTGGATTTTGTTTCTGTAAAAACTGTAGAAGGTTTTTAAAGGATTGAAAAAGCATCAGTATGATGTCTCCGTCCCTTCATTGTTTCCTATGATGTGTTGCTGATCCTTGGGCCTATCTGAGAATCATTCCCAAGTGAGAACATCTGACCCCCAGAATGTTTTAGGCAGTTTATTGAATACACGAAGCGGAACATTTTGGACTACACCTTGACTGACCTAAAAGTTGCAACAGATTTCCCTGTTTTGGAGCCAATGAAATTGTTTTTAAACTTCAAACATTTTAACAGACACTTGAAAAACTGGTGGAGCAAAGGAATTGTGCGCACAGTAATTATCCGGGGGACAGTCTTACTGTTTACCCCTCCTTGTTCTGTGGGAGGCCGAATAATGGCCCCAAAGACGTCCACCTCGTAAACCACCATGGAACTGTGACTATGTGGTCACCTCCGTGGCAGAAGGGATTTTGCATGGGGATTGGGATCAGGCTCCAAGCGGGGAGCCTCCCCACGAGATGGGCAGATGGTCCTGAGTTATCCGGGCGGGCCTGTGTAATCGTAAGGGTCTTACAGGAAGGATGCCAGAGGGTCGGAGCTAGAAAAAAGAGGACCAGCGTTTGGAGGGGCTTGAAGATGGAGGAAGACGTGGCCACGTGGCCAAGGCACGCAGGCCCCTCTAGAAGCTGGAAAAGCAAGAAACACCCCCACACACAACCAGAGGCTCCAGAAAGAATGTGACTGCTGACACCTTGATTGCAGACCTTTGACCTCCAGAACCCAAAGAAAGGAAGTCTGTGTTGTTTAAATTCACTAGTTCGCAGTGATTTGTGATGGCAACAGAGGAGACTAGCACACCCTCCGGTGATTTCCTCTGACCGGCTGCTCCTTGCACGTCCCCTCAGGCCTCCGGCCACCCGGCCTCTCTTTCAGGGTCCTGCCAGTCTCTATGAGGGGTCGCTACCCTGGACCAGGGACTCCCTCTGCACCCACCTCTCTCGCTTTGTGTCCCCAAAGTGGGAGGGAACGGTGCAGGTCTCCAGCACTCAGGACAGGGAGGAGATCTGTGGAGGGGCAGGCAGGGACAAAGGGTGGGAGATGCAGGCGGGTGGGGCATCCACCTGCTGGGCATTCAGGTGCAGAACACGGGCCCTCTTGGTGCGCGACGCGTCTGGGATCCAGGGTTCAATGTACGTAGCATCAGGGAACCTTGAATGGATGATAAGTACTACCGGGTTTTTTTAAAAAGAAAAACTGAAGTCACGTGGGTTTTAGCTGTGGAAAATTAATAGTGATCAAAACTAACCATGTGACTTTCTCTAACCTGCACGCACAAGATGTTTTCACTTTTAGATATTTGGTTCCAAATTTTGACTACAAACATAGAGTCTAGAAATATGTGTTCTGTTTATGCTTAGAAACGAATGGTTTTCTTTTTTATTTCCAAAAAAGGACACATGGTCCAAACAGAATGTTTGAAAGTAATTTCTATGTTTTGAATATTTTTAAAACAATTCTGTATATTTCAGCAGCTCAGATTATCTATATTAAAACAAGGCATCAGATGTTTTGAGAACATTGTGACAAATGGGATCTGAATTAGACTTCCCACATGGGAATTCTGCGCTCCTGAGCAGGACAGCGCTCTCTTGTCTGACAGCATGCCGGAGAGGTCCTGGAGAGGGCAGTCCACTGGTAATTCTTTTTACGATTTTATTTATTTATTTGAGAGAGACAAAGAGACAGCCAGAGCACACGAGCAGGGAGGACAGCAGAGGCAGAGGGAGAAGCAGGTGCACCCCTGAGCAGGGAGCCCGATGCGGAACTCGATCCCAGGACCCTGAGATCATGACCTGAGCCGAAGGCAGACACTCACCCGACTGAGCCACCCAGGCACCATGTCCACCGGTATTTTTAATCGGCTGATGCTGTTTCTCTCCCTCAGTGCCTCTAAAACCATCTCGCACAGGTGGCTATGTTCCATGAGGCATCATTCTGCAAATGTTTAGTTAAGCGTCCCCCATAGACTTACATTGCACAGTTGTGCTCACGTAGGGTTTTGGTTTATAAAGAAGTACAAGTCAGGCTGTGCCTGCAGAGAGCTGAGCAGGTACTTGGGGAAAAGCAAGTTTACATGCCGCACGGAGAAGGAAGACAAAGCTTGAGGAAGGGCGCCCTCGGGGGCCCTGAACTGTCTGTCCCGGTGTGCTGGGCCAGCAGAGGAGTGACAGGTCACGGCCTGCACCGTTGCCAGGAGGTCTCACAAATGGATGGGACGTGGGCTGGAGGGGAGAGGAGACTGTGGAAATAGGCTTCCACGGCACGAGGGCCCAATCTGGCAGCACAGAAGGAAGGGAGTCCCAGTAGTGCAATTGCTGGATCATAGGGCTCTATTTACCCCAAAGACACAGATGTAGTGAAAAGAAGGGCCATGTGCACCCCAATGTTCATAGCAGCAATGTCTGCAAGAGCCAAACTGTGGAAAGAGCCGAGATGCCCTTCAACAGATGAATGGGTAAAGATGATGTGGTCCATGTATACGATGGAATATTACTCAGCCATCAGAAAGGATGAATACCCAACTTTTGCATCCACATGGATGGGACTGGAGGAGATGATGCTCAGTGAAATAAGTCAAGCAGAGAAAGCCAATTATCATATGGTTTCACTTATTTGTGGAACATAAGGAACAGCATGGAGGACATTAGGAGAAGGAAGGGAAAAATGAAGGGGGGGGAAATCAGAGGGAGAGACGAACCAGGAGAGACGATGGACTCTGAGAAACAAACTGAGGGTTCTGGAGGGGAGGGGGTGGGGGGAGGACATGCTGCCCACACACCGGCCAGGCTGGGAACCCTGCTCTGCCCCTGCCAGTCCAGGAGGGACAGAAGGACCTTGGGAAAGAAATGTCATCATTACTAAAACTCCAACTTTTCTAGAAAAAGGACATCTTGAAAAAAATATCAGACCAGAAATGACATGGTTACTTGCCACCAAATTTGTGTACACTTGTCACTGAAAATACGTAAAATCTGAGCTTTATCATGCATGGCTTCCCAAACGTCTCTATGCCTTGGAGTCCTCCCGTGCAAACGGAGCGGAAACAACCCCTGGGCTCTTGTGCAGGTTAGAGAGCGCTGAGACAGGCCAGGGCTTAGCACATGGTCAGGAGTCCAGCTGCACCTCGTTTCACTCTTCGGTCCAGTACTGAAGTTCTCGCAAGAGGACACTGAGGCTGTTAGGCCCGAACGGTGGAGTTCACGCCCCAAATCACAACCTGCAATGCTAGGGTGTGGATCACGTGCATATGAATACATGTCGAACTTCTAATGGATCCATGAGTTTAATACCGAGTGCATAAAGAAATTTCTTCCAGTTGATTATTTACACCCCGTTGTAATATTTTAGATTTGGTTTTCTTGTTTTTAATTTTTCTGACTTTACACATTTCTATTATGACTTTATTATGTTTTTGTTCTTACTCTTTTTTGTTTTACAATTGTGCATTTTTATTATGATCCTAATGCATTAATTCCTGGGAGCTCCAGCTGTTTACTCGGCAAACCCCACATTTTGTTGTGAAGGCTCCTGAAAGTTTACCCCACTGCTCTTCTGTTCTCCACAGCTACTGGCGCCCCCTCTCTCCCTCAAGGAAACTCTAGCCAATGGAGAGGATTCTAGGTAACTAGATGTCCTTAGTCCCCCTCACAGACATCAAATTCACACCCCCCCAACACGTTACGCGTGCTTACCTGGTCCTTGATCTCATGTGTTGGCCTCATTGGGGAGAACCGGGCAGTCTGTGTCTTCCCGGCGTTTTTAGAAGACCCTCTCAGGGACGGGCCACCCCGAGGACGCCAGCGGCCTTGCACGTCTGAGCTTCCACTTTGTTGGTGGGCTGAGAAAAAGCCCTTAGGGATCGGCACTGCTCCTGGGGCGGGTCGTGAACGGGCAGTGCTGTCTTCCTAATCACCTTCATTCTTCTTTGCCGTGATCCCAACGCAGGCCCGCGGAACCCCTGTCAGGCTTTCTTACGACGACGGTTTTCAGGGTTGTCAGCCATAGGATGTTCTCTTTCCTTCTCCGCACCAACCTGAGGATCCCTCTATTTTCAGTTTTCTATCCGTGCTTTCTATTTTCTATACGCATGGGACATATATGATGTTTTTCCCCATTGTTTTAAAAACGTTGCCTTTTCCCCTTTACTGGCTCCTTCCTACTTATGGCATTATTCTTGTCACGTTCAGTTGCATTTGAACACAAAGTATTTTGGTTCAACTTGTCCCCACTTTGATTATGTTTAATGTTCTTGTCTCTGTACCTCCTTGACCAATTGATGGCATTCTGTCTTGATTTCATGAAATGATGGGTTTTTTCATCTTTGTAAGTCTGACGATGGTGTGGTGATTTTTTTTTTTCTCTCCCTAGACGGTTGAACTTAATTTATGTGAAACAGAGTAACTTTATCTGTACAAAGTTGGGAGTTAAAGAGGTAAATCTGAATCAAAATTTTGCCTCCTTACGTCAGACCCATCAGCATATTGAAAAGTGTTACATTCTCCTTCCTCATTCAGCCTCGTTGGAACATACCGAAATCATCCTTGGCATTTGCCAAAGAAAATAATATTCATTATTTGAATACCAGATAGTCACAGACCATGAGAGACTATGGACTCTGGGAAACAAACTGAGGGTTATAGAGGGGAGGGGGCGGGGGATGGGTTAGCCCGGTGATGGGTATTAAGGAGGGCACGTTCTGCGTGGAGCACTGGGTGTTATACGAAAACAATGAATCGTGGAACACTACATCAAAAACTAATGATGTAATGTATGGTGACTAACATAACATAATAAAATAAAAATGAAAAAAATGAAAACCAGACTGTCTAACAAATTTTAGTGCACCCAACAAATCCAGGTGTTTGCCCTGGTTCTGTGGCAGGGCCGCCTTCTGCCTGGTGCAATGGCCACAGCAGTCCACGGGAGGGCACCACAGACCTGCGTTTCGGTGCGTGCGGCGCTCTCAGCCGTGGGTCAGAGCACAAGCTGCTTTTCCAGGCGTTTCAGGTTGTGTGTGTTTGCTTCTCCAGGTGCGCACTTTCACGGATACATTCAAGAAACATACAAACCGATAAAAGGCTAACAGGATACCACAAGAATCTTTACATGTGCTGAAAAGTTATTTACAGTCCAAAGGGATCTGATGAAGCTCATGGTCTCAAAATGACAGTGTGTGCACACGGGGTGCCTCGGTGGTGCGTGTAGGCTGGTGCGCCTGTGTGAGTGTGCGTACCATGTGTGTGCTCTGGAGCACAGCTGCATGTGTGTGCCTACATACAGACACCCCCAACGGGAAAAGAAGTAGGCTGGCATTTACGCAGGGCCTGACTTACGCCTGGTCTGCTGGCCTCCAAAGCCCATGACCCTTCCTCTCAGAATCCTGCCTTTTCCATAATGGGGACCGAAAGGCCGGCACACACTGTGCTGTCAGAGCAAAACCATGACATTTCTGCTTGTCCACAACACATATTCTGGTGAAGTTACCTATACAAGTGTGCACTTCCTTCTCTGGTGGACAAGGAGGAAATTTCAATTAGATGCTCTGGAGTTCCAGGCCGGTCCTACCCTCCACCCACACTTCCTTCTTTCTTTTCTCCTTCCCTCCCTTTCTGCCTTTACCACGCCCCAAGTAAGTGTTTGGGGCACCTGCCACAATGATTTGCTGTCTGCCTCCTTTGGAGTACGTATCCATAAATACAAGAAAGCAGTCCTTTCCCTGTCGTCCTGCCTCTGCATTGGCCTTGCCTCTCCCTGTGTCGAGAAGGCAGGCATCTGACTCCTCAGTCACCCCTTCTGGCCCTTCACTTGCCACGGCAGCACCTCCCTCTGTTTCTCCTTCCACACCCTCATGAGGACGGGGGCAATTCAAACCTGTCTTCTGCAACCAGGATCCAATATCTGCAAACTTTCCCCCAAGATTTTCTTTTCTTGCTTGTTTACATTTTCCCTGTTCATCTTCATTCTCACATCCAAGGAGAAAGTCCTATCAATTCTATGTTCCTGTTCCTCGATGTGTGCCCCAGCTTCTGTGTCAGACTCAGTCCTCACCACCCACTGCTTCGACTGCTGGTCCCACCACATAACTGGTGTCCTATTTTCAGCTTGGGCACGTTCACACCATCCACACGATCCTTCTTGCTGCGTAAGAGCAGTCTTTCTAAAATGCAGATCTGGTGATCTCTGTCCCCTGGTTCCAGCCGTACGGTGGGTACATAGCTTGGAAAACCTTCCCCAGCAAGCACCAAACAAAGCTAAACATTGTGTACTCCTTTTCATTTTAAACTACTGGCTCAACTCAGTAAATGCAGAATCCCCAATTTATTGGACAAGTAACAACTAGAGCCTTGTGTTTAGCTTGCAAGACTGGGAAGGTGCCTACTGTGCAGGCCTATGCAAGGTGGGCATGGAACCCAGAGCAGGCAGGGAGCTGAGGTCTCTGACCTGAACGTGGCATCAACGCCCAGGCGGACACGTGAACCCTGGCACACTGCCTGTGAGCAGGAGAGACCAAAAGATAAGCCTGTGCCTGAATGGGCACAGAATCTGATTTTATCGCCCCTGCTTGTCGGCATCACAGGTGAAGAAATTAACACAAAAATTGGTCCGAAGGTAGTAATGTCATAACCACAAAACACATGTGGTTATGTTCTGGGAAACTGTTTGAGAACCCTGATGGTATATTACACTTTAAACAAAAGAAGGGAAAAAGAAATCTGAAAAAAGAAAATAGCTCACAATAAAAATTGATAGACACACAAGGAAATAATACATCATAGTCAAAAACCAGTTGATTCAATAAGGATTCCACTTACTAGAACATACAAAAAAATTGAATAAAGACTTAAAACAAATTTATTTAAAATTAGAGACATAAGAGGTAATAAAGAAACTATAACAAAATAATTAACTCTAAAAAAATGAATGGGTGGATTCGAAAAAAAAAAAAAACCCAAACTTCTATAAATAAAAATGGAGTCGCTGATTCCATTTAGTGAATGTGTAAGAAACAGAAGAATAGGTAAATTAGAGATAATCCAAAGAAATGACCTGGAAGTCAGCGCTGAGGCAGTCTTGAAAACGGGATGCTCAGATCTCCCTCTGTGGGAAGTGCAGTGGACTGGAGCCCCACCTGCTGCTGCTGTGGACCCAGCCTTGCATTTGTAGGCAGCCACCCTTCTCGCCGTCTGCAATTCAAAGTAACTGAGCTGGGCAAGAGCAGTGAGGCAGGCCCTTCCTGGGAGACCCAGGCTGGCCCTCTTCCCTCTTCTCCCTCTTCCCACGGGAGCCAGACATGTGTTGGGTCTGAAGACTCCCCATCCCACCTTCCAATGCATCTCTTGCAACATCTGATCCCACATTTCAATTCTTTATGGATATATTTTCCTCTATGTCACTGAGCACAGTATTAATGCTTGCTTTAAAGTCTTGGTCTAATAAGTGTAATATCTGGGTCAGTTCCCACTGACTGTCTTTTCTCTTTAGATTGAGTCATATTATCCTTGAAGGTTGTGTAAGTTTGGATTCTTTTTTGACTTGTGAATATTTTTTTGTTCAGACTCTGGATTTTGTTATATTCCCCTGAAACGTGTTCTGTTGTTGTTAGAGCATAGTAATAACTTGGTTGGAATCAAAGTGCAAAGTCTATCTCTGGATGACAGCTCAGATCTCAAGTCACATCTTTTATCCTTAGCTGGCCTTCCTGAGTCTGTCTTCAATAGGCATGGTCCAGGGTCAGACATATTAGCACAGAATTTATGAATGTCCCTTTCTGTATCTCCTTCCTCGGGTTTCCACCCAATTTTTCCATGTCTACGGATACCCTACATTTTAACTTCTGGCTCTGCAGGTGACAAAGACTGCACACTATCAACTGGACTTCTAGGTATCTCACATACTCTCTGAGGCCTGGCCTCAAACTAGAAGCTGTGAAGACAGAAAATCAATTCTGTGCAAATTACCTTTCTCCAGGTGATGATTCCTCTCCAAAACCTACCCACTTTTGGCCATGCGATAAACCATAAAAATGGGAAACCCATCCCATGCCTATGGTGTGCCGAAGCCATCTCCCATTGGCTCACAAGAACCAATTGCCAAATATTCTGCAATTTTCCAACTGATTGTAAAGTCACTTATAGTTTGAAATCAGACATGGTGGGAATATTAATACCATGCTAACTGACAAACTGCCAATCAGGCACCTCTCTCTCTTTTGGGGGGATGGTGGTGGAGAGACCAATTTACAACTACACTATTGCTCAACAGCATTTGCTGTCTTACTCCTTCAAATGTTGACCCCTCTCCAGAATATGCCTGGTTTTGATCACTCTCCACTTCCCCCACATAGTTGCTCTGTGTGCATGTGTTTGTACCTGAGAGTGTATCAGTGCGTGTGTGTGCGTGTGTGTGCGCGTGTGTGGTAGCAGCAGTTCTACAAAGAGAGCTTGTTGTTGTTCCCTGAGGGAAGGTGGGTCAGTAGGAACTTGCTAAATGATTGATGTGAGTAAAATCCCTTTCACTTGATTTTGAATGAAAAGTTTCCCTGTTACTTCCTTCCGAGCTCAGCTTATGATCCCCGTTTCTCTAAATGTCTGTTCTCATTCCACCAACAGCTCTCCCACTCTGGAGATGTTAATTTTTGGTCTGATCCATCGCAGTGCTCACAGAGGGCTTTCCAACCTGTGAGGGTTTAAAAAAATAATATATTTAATCATTTAGGACACTAAGATACATTCATGTCCAGAGAAAGATAGAGACGTTCCTCTCATGTTCTCTACATAAATAGCTCACTGATTAACAGAAACACTTAAAGTTCTCCAGTCCCAGAGGTTGTCCATCGGACTCTTATGTTTTGGTCATGAAGACTGAGCTTAATACCTAGTGGTGAACATTTATCTTTCATTCATTCATAAAACATTAATTACTTGGATAGGCAATAATCAAGTGAAATAGCATATCTATAACTATTACAAGAACTTTTATGTTCTGAAGTGAAGGAATAACACGGTGGTGATGTAACAACCATGAGAGACAAAGTGGCTAGGGACTATATTTATGAAAAGTACAGTCATGTAAGCAATATTGCAGCTGATATTTGAAGGATGTAAATAATTACAAAAGAGCTGAAGAGTTAAGAAATAAATATTCTGACATAAAGAATCCTATGCTTAAATTTCCTAGGATGGAAAGAGTTTTTCAGCATCTTGAAATAAGGGAAATAAGTCCATGTGGATGGAGTTTAATTCTCCAGTGTGAGGGTGATACTGAGGGGGACAGGTGCAGAAGCAGGGTGGGTTGGGGAGAGCATGGTAGACCAAACTAGGAAGTCTGGGTTTTATAGACACTGTGATGGAAGGTTATAATCAGGAGTAATCTGATATAATTCATGAGATAGAAAAATAGCCCTTTCCCTTGAATTGCCAATGGATTAAAGAGGACCTTCAGGACAGTAGTGTAATCAAGGGCTCATCAAGAGGCAGTGGTTGTGTGAGGGGAGAGGTTTTGGTGGCTCCCAGAGTGGGGCAGTGGAGATGGACTGCATCACAAGAAACAGTGTTCCAGTATAACGTGGGAACTGAATCCCTAAAATCACCTGACATAAACCTCAGGTAGAAGATAAACTGCTTGCTGGAATACAGAGAAAGAACAAACAGGTCAAAGAAGGAGGTGTTTGGCTCTGGAGTTGCTCTCTGTTCCAGTACAATCTCATGATTCCCTCCAGAATAACAAGGTCTGATGAAGGGTTTGATGGGTGGCAGTGGGCTGGGGGGAGGGAGGGAATGACACAGCATGGCGACCTGGAAGCAAGACCCGTGAGAGGATATGGCTGCAGAAGAACAGCACAGAGATGTGCCGGTGAGACATTGTAATGGGAAAAGTCAAACAGGTGACTGAATATACATGGCTTCGGAGCTGGGCAACATGATCTAGGCTGGGGGAGAAGCTTAGAGTCAGCAGCCTGCAGGCCAGATTGACAGCTATGAGAATGCATGAAATTACCGCCCCCCCCTCCGCCGCTGCCGCAATGGTTCTGTTGATTTAATGCGTATTTCTGGGCATTTCTTCCTTCTTACCCCATTTTGTAATTCACCAGGTATAGTAGACTGAATGGTGGCCCTGAAGATATGTCCGTTCTTAATCATTGGGACCCATGGAAGGGATCTTATTTGGAACAAGTGTCCTTGCAGATGAGATCATCCTGGATTGTCCCCTGGGCCCTAAGTGCCATCCCAGGTGTCTTTATAAGAGAGAGGTGAGGGAGACTCAACAGAAGTAAAGGGGGTGGTAAGACCTAGACCACAGCCAAGAAAAGCCAAGGCATGCTGGCAGGTCCTAGGAGGTGGGGCAGGAAAGAACCCTCTCCCAAACCCCAGCAGGAGACTGGCCTGCCAACACCTTGAACTTGGAGTCTCCAGACAAGGAGACAATAAACTCCCTCTGTTCAGGCCCCAGGCTGTGCAGTTTGCCAAGATAGCCCTTGGAGACTAGCATGGTGGGTGCTGAGTAGGATCTGGAAATCTTCCTTTTGAACCAAAATCCTAGGTGGTCCTGGTTTGTGGATTCCATTCTGGGAAATGAGGACCCAGGGAGATGCTGTGTGATGGGAGCTTGAGGAGCATCGGAATTACAAATTTAGAAGAGGAAGAGCGGCTGGGTGCTGGGGGAGGCACAAGATGAAACGGGAGAAAAGCAGTATTTGGCTTCTAAGTTGTTTTTGTCTGGCTGCACCACATATTGCACCTCAGAAAATGGTCCAGAAGTGATTAGATTTTGCATAATGTTTTTCAGCTCTTCAAGCTTTATGCCTCTGTCCCCGTTTGTAACCAAACATTCCCAGCAGGTGGAAGTGGTCACACTGAATGAAACCCAAATGATCTTCAAAAGGCTAACGTGGTGCATTCTTGTGCTGGCAAAGGAAGAAGGAAAAGCTGCAGAAGCAGTTCAGGCCACTTAGTCCCTTGGTCCCTCACTGCCCATTACGACTCCAAGCTCTTTTAAGCCTGGAACATGCTCTTTATCTCAGCTGGGTGCATTCCTTTCTTTTCTTCAAAGGATTTTCGGGCATTCCAACCACCAATCTGAAATTCTGCTTCATAAAATATCTACCACAATCTCATCTCATCTTCTACATGTACGGACTGCAAATAAGATTTGTCCAAAACGCATATGCTGTAACCTTGGGTAATGTTGCAAAGCAAACCAGAGTGCTGCTAATGAAAACATGACCCCAGGTTTACGACAAACACAAAATGTTAAGGCTCTTGGATTTGATGTGTCTATATTGACACTGCTGGAGACTGCAATGTTCTATTCTAGAATTTTCCCTTGACCTAAACTAGACTGTGTTGGAATTTGTCTTCCCATTGCTTCTTGAAATATGTCATCATTGGTTTGGAAAAATGTAGTGTTCCAGTTTCCACTGGAAAAACTCATACCTTAAAATCTATGGTTTTAATAAAGGTCCTTCTTGAGGAATAGCCCCAGGAAAAGAAAGAAGAGAGTGAATGGATTTTGCTGAGTTTCCACTGTGTTTAAAGCTAGTTGTTTTTTTTTTTTTAATTTATTTATTTGACAGAGAGCAAGCACAAGTAGGGGACAGCAGAGGCAGAGGGAGAAGCAGGCTCCCCACTGAGAAGGTAGCCTGATGCGGGACTCCATCCTCGATCCTGGGACTCCGGGATCATGACCTGAGCTGAAGGCAGACGCTTTAACGGCTGAGCCACCCAGGCGCCCTAAAGCTAGTTTTTTTTTAAAAAGCTTTATTGGGAGCATAACTGATACACAAACGTTGCAGATATTTAATGAATGCATTTAGATGAGTTTGGACATGTGCACACATCCACAATACTGTCACCACAATCACGGTACTGATCTCCATCACCTCCATAAATGTCCTTGTGTTCTCTTGTGGTATTTTTGTTTTCTTGTGTGTGTGTGTGTGTGTGTGTGTGTGTGTGTGTGTGTGTGTGTTAGGAACACCTAATACGAGCCATAGACTCTTAACCTATTTAAAAGTGCGCAATATGGCACGAACCATAAGCACCATGTTGTAAGGCAGATCTCTAGAGCTCATTCATCTTGCATAACCGAAACTTAATACCCAGAAAAACTAGTGTCCCTTCCCCTTAACCCCTGCCAACCACCATTCTATTCTCTGCTTCTGAGTTTGTTCTAGATTTCTCAGTGGAACTGTATTTGTCCTTTTGTGATTAGTTTATTTCACTAGTGGGAATGTAAAATCTTGCAGCCCCTATGGAAAACAATACAGAGGCTCCTCAAAAAGTTAAAAATAGAACTACCACATGATCCAGCAATCCTACCTCTGAGTATATATCTAAAAGAATTGAAATCCGAGTCTCAAAGAAGTTCATTGCAACATTCACAATAGCCAAGACATGGAAACAACCTGAATGTCACCCATGGATGAATGGAAAAGGGAGTTGTTGTGCATCCGTGCAGTGGACTGTGGGCCAGGAGGCTTTTAAGATGCTCATAGCTACATGGTTGTATGAATTGCATGTTTTTCAGAGAGGTACTTGCAGATCTCACCTGCTTCCTTGAAAATTTCAACTGAATCCCCCTCAAATATCTAAAAGCCAGTACATACAAAAATTAATGAAACAAGCAAACCAACCCTCCATCACTGGCTTCAGCAGAACTCTAAGAGCCCATGGTCTCACTCACTTTCTGTCTTTGGAAGAAATGGCCTGGTAAGCAGCCCCAAGGACCATGTTCCTTTGGCTACTCGTGTGGTGGTCAGTGTCTGGGGGCACCCTTCCTTTCTTGTCTGGATCTTGTGTAAAACTGTTTTATTCACTCCTGGGAGATTCTCCTTCCCAGAGGACAGGAAACTCACTATCTCTGCAGCTCAACTTTCTGCAAACCCACACATTTTGGCAATGATTGCCTTTTGATCCACTAACTTCGGGAAGGGTGGCATGTGACGGTCCTTCCAACCATATCCGGTGCCCCGTGTATCAGAGGTGTGCCCCTAGCACAAGAAGGTGCATGCCTATTCCCACCGAATGAGGTGAAACAGAAAGGTTCTGCTGCAGGGGTCCCCAGTAGCTCTTACTGTCAACCTGGAGAGTGCATCAACGTATGTGTCCTCTGTCCACAGGCCACATCCACCTGTTCCCTACAGTTCTCCCAGGAGGCTGCTCCTAGGGGGTATTTGGGTGACGTTGGAGCCTCTGGTTTGCCTGCACGTTGACTCCTGTGTGCACATAATGAGCTAATGGATTCTCTGCCTTGCAGTCACAGTAGTGGAGTCCCAGGTACTCATGCTCCTCAAAATCTTACTTTCTATTTCCACACTCCTTTCCCTGCAGATTGGCTCCTCCAGTTGGTAGTCACTCTTTTTTAGTTTCCCATGATTATGTGTTGCCCTCTATCCTGACTATACTTAAACAGTGCTTTTTTATTTCCCACTTTCAAACTCAAGCACAGAGGATCGCATCAGACTGTCCCCGAGAAGGGCTCCCTGTCATCTTTGTCAGCAAGCTTCTCCCAGGTTGGCATGGTGTAACGGACCTCAGAGTAACACTCTGTAATCCCCAGCACCATTTCTGTCGTCCGGCTCTCCCATGCATGACTTCGGTGTGTTGAGTATGGCTGCGTTCCTTTGCGTCTATGTAGTTTTAGCTCACATAGCTTACATTGTCCTGTAGACTTCACGCTGTTCTCCGGTCTCGGTCATTCAACACCACCTTTTAAAAAATCAGCATAGTCCTATGTATGTCTACTTCAAGGCAGTGTGTACGTCACACACACAGAATTTAATGCCTTTCTAGTATTTAAAAGTTACTCTATAACATGCAAATTCCACTTGGGATTGCTGCCTCCTCACCTGGGCTGTCCCGAACGTCCTGGGGGCCTGAGCAAGGTGGCAGCAAGTCCCCTGTGTCTGCACCTGCATAACTAGATCACTGACTCACTCAGGCTCATTGAGTCCTGCTGAAATGTTGTGACCAGAGCCAGGGCACCCTGTGAGCCCTGCTGGGGGTCCTCATTTCCGCACATGCCCACCAACACTTGCTTTTACCCGTCTTTCTAATGTCGCCACTTTGGTGGGAAAAAGAAGTCTCAACCTCAACTTACCAGTAAGATTGTGCATTTTCCACGTGCCTGTGCACACAGGAGCCTGGCGGCCGCTCAGTTTTCACCTTCCATGAATTACGTATTCAGATCCGTCCTGGGTAGATGAGCAGTCTTGGTGTTGGGTGTCTTGCCGTCAGTTATGAGAGAGACTAATCACTTCCTGATTTTATACAAAATCTCCCCGCCATGGATTACATCTCAACTTTCTTAATGTCCTCTTGCATTGGAGAGAAATCCTCAATTTTGATTCATCAATTATTCTAACTTCTGTTTTGTTGTTGGCATCTTATTTAAGAAGTCTACTTCAAATCCACAAGGATATTCTTAGCATTCTTCTTTATTTCCTTTACAATTCTGAGCTTTCACTGTTGTGGCTTTCATCCCTGACATTCGTCACACATGGCGTGAGGTAGGAACCCAACCTTTTTTCTTAATAAAGTGAACCAGTTCTCCTAACACCATCCACGAACTATCCCTCTTTTCTCACTAGTCATGAGGCCTTCTTTGGAAAAAGTAGCTCTGCCTCATGTAAATTTGGTGGAGAAGTAGAAAAACAACTAAAACCCAGCTGCTGTTTATGCAAACCCCAGACCTGGCCCCTGCTGTCCTGCCGGGGGCGCCGCTCCTTGACTTCCAGTCCCTCCAGTCCCCCGCGGCTCCTCTTGGCTCTCACACCTGCCTCTTCCCTGCTCCCGTCCACCTCTGCCATGTCTCCGGGCTATGTCTGGGGAGACCCAGCGACGGGTGTGAGTTTGCTATTGTGATGGGACCTGGGAAGTAATAATATCTGGGTGCATATTTTTTGATAGTCAATTTCCTTCTTTTTCTCTTGCTATTCTTCCTAAGAGTCTACTTCAGAATTTAGGATTCCTGGGGCACCTGGGTGGCTCAGTCAGTTAAGCGTCTGCCTTCAGTTCGGGTCATGATCTCAGGGTCCCAGGATCGAGCCCCGCGTCGGGCTCCCTGCTCGGCGGGGAGTCTGCTTCTCCCTCTCCCTCCTCCCCTTCCCCCCACTCCTTCTCTCTCTCTCTCCCTCATGCATGCTCTCTCTCAAATAGATGAATAAAATATTTTTTAAAAAATTAGGATTCCCAACACCAAACTTTGCCTGATGTTTGAAGGTGCTAAGAACATAGAGTTGTTTATTCAAAAAGTAGAAATTGTTCTGATGAGCCATATGCTCAGTTCTGGGAAATCAGCTGTGAAGAAGACTGAAATGCTCATAGATTTTTCTTAACTTCCTAGTGAAAAAGTGCAGTTCACAAATAAGCAAGTAAATAAGCAATAGGACAGTTACTGGTCACGGTCTGTGGGAGAAGGAAGCAGGTATGGGTGCTGGGGTGGGAGCAGGTTGGCTACTCTGAGGAAGTGCCATTTCTTGAGCGAGAATGAGCGGTCTTGGGAAGAGCAGGACGAAACGGATTGCAGGGGACCCTAGTGCAAGCCTGGTTGGAAGAGCCAGTGGGGTGGAGGGCAGCTGGAGCGGATGAGGGCCGCCATGTGGAGCAAGGGATGGGCCCCCAGGGATTTGACACCATGCCAAGGGTTCGGATTTTATTTTAAAATGGTTCTACATACATGAAAGTGAAGGGATGCAACGATGAGAGGAAGGAGGCGTCTTGTAAGTATTATGAGAAAAACAACCACATTTTTAAGTGAAGTTCTGACTGCTTTGGATTCCTTTTTTTTTTTGCAATACTTAATTCACTATGGAACCCTCAAAATAACACAATATACAAAATGTGGTGAATATCTTTCTCATATACAACTGTTTGCTTTTTCCACATTTCCTTCAGTCTGTATACCCAGAAATTACTTTTCCTTTAGAAAACATTTTTCAATGCCAACGAAAACAAGACCCATATGTACTCTAATTACTACATGTGACACTCAGCTAGGAGGGACCCTGTGAGTCATGAGAGCCACTGGCTCTGATCTTTACGTTTTGGTGAACAGTCACTTCTCTTGCGGTTGACGACACAGAAAGAATACTGAAGAAAGTGAAGACTGGCAAAGTTTCTGAATTTATTCACATCTGTGTCACACCTAAGATCATTGAATCCATCCTGTTGGCTATATAGGCAGGAATGAGGATGCTCCAGGCTCTGTGATCTTTATCTCCGGAGTGTCTCCTGCACCAACACATGCCAACAGAGCCACCTTAAGCCATGTGGGTCCTGTGCCTTGAACAGAAGGCCTCCACGGATATATTCCACTTGAGTTCCCACTTCAACATTTTTATAGTTTGTTATTTGATATTGAACACCCCCATGCAGATGTGCATCAAAGTCCCATAAAAAAGGGGCTTTTCTTTGAAAAGGACTTAATAGAAAAATGCATAAATATTTATGCAACAGAAAGGAATGAATTGTAAGGCACGCGCACATGCACAGATGTTGCTACAGGGGAAATTGGGGGGTTTTATGTGGAAGGGGAAAGGCCTGACAGTGTTGGACATATTATCCAAGCTGCAGCTAATTAACAGCATATGCTCCATATTTCTGGGGCAAATGTCTGTCACAGGACTTATTTATCGACTTGTCCCTGTGGGCTGTGACGAGATGGAGAGCAGGAAGCACTGGGGCTCGTGGACAGGCTGGGGCTTCTTGGGCTGAGTGAGCTCCAATGACAAGGCTCTAAGACCAAGAGGTCATTCGCATGGCGCCTCCTTAGAAGAATTAGGACCCTTCTTACATGACTGTAAATGGGCTTTGCAACTATTTTTTTCTGATGTTCAGAAGGGAAAAAAAAAACTGTCATATTTCTTCCCACCTACTGCTCCATAACGTTTAGGAAATGTGCCAAGAAAATCCTCAGTAAGAAGAAATTTTACATAGACCCCATCATTACAAAAACAGACATGTTGTATGTTATATACGTGGTTTACATGTTACAGAATGTTGTATTCCCTTCCACAGCCCCACTCACGCCAGGTCTGCAGAGCTCCGTGTTGGACTCTGATGGGGGGGGGTGTTGTGGACCGGACCCGGCCCGTGGGCAGGCACCGCAGAGAGGCTCCCGGCGAGGGCGCGGGGCACGCAACCTGGTTCGCCGAACCCGTTCTCTCCCAGGCACTTGGTGGGGACAGTGCCTGTGGCAGAGCAAGCCATTACACCTCAGAGAGAAACATCCAGAAGGACCATCGTGGCCACAGCCTCTGCTCCCAAAGCCACCACTGGTCTGTGTCTCTCAGCCCCGGGGTGACCACCCGGCTCTTTAGCGATGTGACACTGCTTTGGGGTCTTATTAGTGTCTGTTGTCTTTTCCCCTGCGTGCACCTGGTCAGCCACACTGGCTGCACCGTTGTCTGAATCAGGCTGGGAGGTGCCGCCCTGTCAGCCCTGGGGTCTCGGGGGCAGCACTGGGTCCATGAGCCACAGCGTCACCTCCCGGCATGCACACAGCCTCCACATGTCCCTCTCGCTCCGCTATGGCCTAATTGTAAAGATTTTCTTTTTCTTACGGGAGCAAGTGAGTCATGCTCTGGTATTTACAAAGCTCTGTCGTTACACATCAGACGCATTTAAAAATGAGGAAATGCCCAGTGTGGTTTCCATGGCCTCGGGGCAGTTCTGAGCCAGACCCTCCAGCTGTCAGCAGGATGTGCCTGCGCCCTTCCCACCTCAGACCTCCAGACAGCTACCCCGGGACCTTCAGCGTGTCTGAAATGCCTGCAAGCCGAGCGGTTTCCGCAGCTTTACGTTGTAGAACTTTATTTCCTTTTAGATTTACAGAGAAACTCAGAAAACCATCCAGGGACCCCCAGACGCCCCTGTACTCATTTCTCCTGTTGCCATCTCTCCTCAGAACAGAGCCTTGGTTACGGTTAGTGAACGAACACTGATGTTACTCTACAGACAGCCTCGGTTTCCCCCAGCGTCCGCTGTCCATCCCAGGGTCCCGTCCAGGATCCCACAGAAGTTGGTGGCCACAAGGCTGCAAATCAACTATTCTTTAGGCCTGATCCTGAAAGTAGAATTCTGAATTTCCACATAAAACAGAACTCAAAAGACCCCCTGCCTTTGTTTTGTTGTAAAATAAAGACGTGGATAATCCCTGTTACGACTGTGTGACTCACAGGGTGGTGTGTGCTCCTCAAGGACAGGAGAGGGCTCTCTCCTGAGCTCTCTGTGTCACGGTGTGTCGTACCTGCTCTTCCTGTCCTTCACAGATGTGCAGACACAAGACACACAGACACACAGACAGACACACAGACACACAGACACAGACACACAGACACACAGACAGACACACAGACACACAGAGACACACAGACACAGACACACAGACACAGACACACAGACACACAGACAGACACAGACAGACACACAGACAGACACACAGACAGACACACAGACACAGACACACAGACACAGACACACAGACAGACACAGAGACACACAGACAGACACACAGACACACAGACACAGACACACAGACACCACACTCCTTGCCCTTGTCCCTCTGTTCTCCCTCTTGCTAATTTGCCCACATCTCAGAAGCCACACCCTCACTGTGTCTTTAGGGAGGTGCGTTCTCCTGACGCAGAGTTGTTGTGGCCCACGTCTTCACACCCCGTGAGCTTTACTTCCTGGTCTCAGGAGCCCAGCCACGGGAGCGCCGGCCCCGGGAGGCGAGCAGTGGCTCAGATCCGCCTGGTCAGAGCTGCAGGGTGCAGCCTCCCGCCCTCTGGTGCAGAGGTGACCGTACTCACACGGTGTCCTGTTTCTCTCTCCACTGGGCAAAGGCCTTGAGCCACCGACGATGCCACCATTTCCTCGGCGTGAGGATGAGCTCGGCTCCTCGTACGTGCGGCTCTATACGTGAGCTCACTTCTGGCCTCCTGTCTGCAGTCTTCAAGGTGAGGCTGAGGCTTTCTGTGGACCACCCAGGGCCCCTCAGGGCACAGCACGGCCTGTCCAGGAAGCCCCTGGCTTGCCTCGGTTTCTCCACAGCGATCAGCAGAAGCTGGGTTCTCCCACGTCTGTCCGTTCCGTCATCGACGGGTTCCTGGGCAGCCGATCTCTCCAGTCTGCTTCTTGGACATCCCTGGGCCTCCTTCTGCTGAGATCCCCCTCTTCCACACGGATGTCTCTGTCTCATTTCTTCCTAAAGCCAGCAGGATCCTAAGAACCTTAGATTGGGCTGCACAGCGGAAGACCCCAGGCACCACCAGCTGGTGAAGATCAGCTCTTCGTGCTCCTCCCCCACTTCTAGTCATCCAACCTGTTCCTCTCCTAGCACCTGCTGCTTCCAGGCCCAAACCTGGGCCTGAATAATTCTGCTTCTTCCGACTCAGGACAGAGGGCACGCCACGGAGCGTCCCCCCACCTTCACTGGGAGAGGATCCGCCCAGAACCGGAGGCTTGCGTACTAACTAACGTCCTTCCTGCTGAGACTGCTCCCACATGTCTGATGGCATCAGGGCAGAGCTCTAGGAACGGTTCGAATACTGCAGACATTCCTGCTGAGCATAGCTCCATGCAGGGTACTGTCTGGTGTCCGGGCTGTAGAATGGGGGTTGCTCTCAGTCTGACCCACGCGCATGGAGGTCAGCCCCCAGCCTCCCTGCACGGTGGAACACAGCGAGGCGTCCCAGAACATCTCCTGGGACCACAGCTTTTCCTGAGTCGAAAGCCTCCTTAACTGCACCTCGCCAGTTGACGTCGACCATGTATCTTCTGCAAATTCCCTGTCTGTGGAATCAAAGTTGCTTTGCTCTCCAGGCTCAGTGGCTTCCCCTCAGGCCTGCCTCTCAAAAGGGTCAAATGTGGAGCCACATCTATTCCAGGGGGATTCGTGGTTATGAAGAGATGCTCCAGATGCATGAAGATGCTCATTGTTTACTTTGTGGTGCAGAAGCAGGGGTGATATTTACTCAGCGGCGCCGTCACAAGCATTCACCAGGCATCTACTCTGTGCCAAAGTGGATGAGACACAAAACCTGCTGACGTAGAAGGGGCCCCGACGTTCAGGTGCGCAGTCGTCACACGCGCTCTTGCTTTGCTCTAAGCCAGAAGCCCCACGCAAGGTGCCAGGGGCCCAAGGCAGGCAGGACACAAAGTGAGAAGGATGGACAGGTGTCGGGCTGCTAGATGAGCACCACGGTGGCCAGGGCCTCACGCAAACCTCAGTCCTGCCGGCATGAGACCTCCCACTCACTGTTCCCATAGTCCACGGCATTGGGGTCCGGAGTGCTCACACTTCTTCTCTACGTGGGAAAGCTGATTTCCACCCTGGCACACTCCCGTCTGCAAGGTCTCACCCCGAGATCAAGGGCAAGAAATCAGAGACAGCGAGAAATGGGAATACAGGGCCTTTGGACCCTCCACACCCCCGGAGGGGAAGGCGGGCGCCAGAGAAGCAGCTCCGCACACTGTGTCCCCAGACACCGTGGGCACAGACGGGAGAGGAGGCCATGTGCTCTCGGGGACTGACCCCCATGATTTCCAGGGTGACCAGTAGGATGGCCGCTCTCTCCAGCTGCAGAGCCCAATCTCTGCTCCTAGGGAGGCAGCAAAGAACATCTGGCTTCAGGGCAAAGACGGGCTTGGGCTGGTTTGCCCTCCAGGCCTGAGCACCTGCCTGAACACAAAAGAGAGAAAAGAGGGGCCACAGGCTACCTGCCCTGAGACACAGAACTTGTTGGGAATAAAAATAAGTGAAACAAAACTACTTTCTTTCAATTGAGGTCCAATGGTGGAAGCTCTTTGGAGGAATAGGAAATATTTTATTCTTTCATAAGAAGCTACAGATCTGCTCCGTGGGATGAATGGCTGAGCATGTCATTTCTATGCACAGCTGGAATGAAGTCACCGGACGGGCTGGCCTAGACGTACTTCTGGGGCAGGTCTTACTCAAGGTTCACTACAGATTATATTTGCAACAGATGGGGCTTCAGACAAGAACAAGACCCTGCAAAACCACTGGAAGGCCTGTGGCAGCAGGAAGCGGGGCTGACATTAATGTTCATGTCCACCGGTCAGGAGCTTGGGAGGAAGGAAGACAGGTGTCGTCTGGACAGCCTTTGAAACGCCACGCAGGTGCCCCTCAGCAGCAGATCCCCCCGGGGTCCACCCTGCTGCCGAGGAACTTCGGTCAATGTCCCCAGATCCCCAGCCTGGTGGTACAAGGTAAAGCAGCCCTTCTCCACCAGTCCTGCCCGAGGGTGAGGCCCCGAGACCCTGAGGCTTCATTTGTATTTAATGAAGTAACCTCCATCTCTGGAATAGTGCCAGACTCAGGAGAATGAAGAACACAGTCACAAATCATTTTCAGCAGGGCTTGCTTCTCTTGCGGAACCCTGGCTGAAAAAGGCTCCTCAAAAACTTAGAGGTTCAAAAAATGCCACTTGCCAGTAAGGATTATCTAGCACAGTCTACCACTTAAAATATTGTGAAATCATCCTTCAGAAAACATGTCTTGAGCCTAGACCATGAGTAAGTCTTTTCCTGGGCTGGTGAGAATTATGACTAATTGTATTGTCCCTCACCAACTTACAGAGGTATATGTGCATAAAATATATATGCATATATATTCATTATATATTCATATATATATATACACACACACAAACATATACATGCTTCGCAGGGTCAATATTTATATGCAATCATTGGTAGAAATGAAAGAATACTGAATACGGAAAGGCAGTGAGCTGGGGACAGTCTGCAGCATGGCTCCTGTAGGGAGTCCAGGGACTGGCCTCCAGGAGGGTCTAAGGACCACACTGAGGAGAAGGTGGGCGCAGGAAGGGCTTTCAGAGCAGGCTCAAATTAGGGCAAGAAGCAGCTTCACACAAAGTCTTTTCCTGAGGAAACCAAAATGACTGACCTCACACAGGGAAACATTGTTTCTCCAAAACCAGAAAGGTATCAGCTTGGTCTTGATAGCTGAGGGCACAGATTGTAACTGTTACAGAGCTGTGATTCTCTAGGTAAGGGTCTAAGAAAGAGTCTCACACACAGAGGAAGAGAAGAGTGTTAGCAGGAGACTCAGATCCGCATTCTGTTCCCACTGTGATTATGTTTTAGAGCAGTTTACTCCACTGGCTGACTTTTTAAACCTGGAGTCTGCTCACGCTGGAAGTGGTGTGTTGTAGGGAGGAGGCTGGGACGCACTGGCGCTCAGTGCCCCTTCATCCCTGCGCGGAGGGTCCAGCCAACAGTAACCACGGTGACGGGACCCTGGAGCACAGGACATTCTGCTTCACCTCTGTGAGCCACAGCCCTCGCTGTCTTCACTGGCCAATGTCTGGACAACCACCAATAAGCACCAAGAAGAGCAACATCTCACTTACCCTCAGGACAGCTCAGAAATCCAGAGTTCCTGGCTCTTGCCCCCTCTCTTACGGAAGGGGTGGGCCTTGTCCAGGATCACATGGCTGGAGAGTTTGGGAGTCACGGCTGGAACTGGTGGTCTGCTTCCAGGGCACCTGCACCGAGCCTCTCTGCACGATGCCCACGCTCCAAGAGCGGGACACGCCAAGGGAGACGCTGAGGGTGGCGGACAGAGAGTGGGCTCCCAAGGAGATGGAGAAGCATGGTGGGCCTGCCACACACGAGCACTCAGCTGTGTCGGCACTCAGACTACGCAGGACAGGGACGTTGGCGAATGGGCTGCAAGGGCCACACAGGAGCCACGTTCCCCCCTTAGTTACCTGACAGCGGCGTGGCTGGCCTCACCCAGTCAGTAGATAGGTGTTTGCACCCCTTTCCTCCCATTCTGGCTTAGGAATGCCTTTCGGGGACTTTCTCCCTTCCCTGTGGGCCTCTGCCTGTCCTACAGCTCACTGGGGCCCCAGTGTCGAAACCAACACCCCAGAGCGCCTGTGTCCTTTATCACTTTCTTTCTTACGGGACCCCTCACTGTTTCTCAGACACTCCAAGACCCTTCCAGCACCTCACCCTGGGCTCCTCTCTGCCTGGCTTGCCCACCCCCAGGTCAGCTTCGCAGGAGGGTCTTCTCTGACCACAAAAAGACAGTGGCTTCTGAGTCATTCAAGATCCCTCACCTGATTTTGCCCCTCTTCATGGAGCTTATGGTTATAAGAAATTTCATTGCCCTTCTAGTTCATTCGGGACGTAGCCCACATCAACAGCAGAGGTGTCAAATCCATGAGAAAATGTTCACAGTCCTCCAAAAGCCAGGTCCCAACGGGTATTCAGTAGATGGTTCTGAATAGACAAACAGATGCCTGTTTGCCTATTTTTTCTAAGTTACTGTTTGAATACATTTTTATCCTTATAAATCATCTTTGACATTATTTTTCAGAACAGAGGGATTTCTTCACATCCTGTGGCTTAGACTTCCTCAGCTCAGGGAAGGCTGTGGCCACCGTGGGCAGACCCAGTCCTGGAGACGGCCTCATCTGCCATGCTTCCTCCTGGCGAACCCCGGCTTCTCAGGCCGGCAGCTGGAAAAAGCCTCTTGCCTATTCTATCGTTTCATGACCAAGCAGCCCTTTGCTTTCAATTACTAAAGAACCAAGGATCATTTCTCAACCTCAAAAATAAAAACAGTTTGCAAACAGTTATATAGTGTTTCCAGACACACATGTGTGCTTCATTCCAAAATCGGGCCCAATGTTAATGACCTCTTGTGCTCACCATGGTTAATCAGCAGCAGGGATTGTGTGCTGTTAAAATGATGCCTCATTCTTACAGATAAATTTATTTAATGCAGAAACTTTTACTGTTGATTATATTAAGAAATAAAAGTGACAATGGAATGAGAAAATCATACTTAATTATTAAAAAAACTAATGTAATAAAGTAGATTTTAAAATTTACATATTGGACAGGTGCAGCCCCCTGCCAGGAAGGATCGTGAGGTTGGGCTCAGGGGCACGTGGGTCCGCCACCAGTTCCAGGCTCCTTACCTGTTGCTCTTCACGCAGGCTGCTCTCAGGTACTTAATCAGCAAGAATGGCGGGATAGTTTTCCCTGGCCCTGTGGTGACAGTTTCGCACAACTAAACGTGAGGCTGCTCACACGAGGAGTCCTGTCTTTGCACAGCTTCTGCAAAGGCTTTTCTCCGCCGCAGGGCCTACCACTGGTACGCATCAGCCACCTGCCATGGACAGGGTGGCAGAGGCGTGGTCGTGCGTCTTCTCAGAAAACCACCACCCGACTCCCACCTCTTCCAAAGGACTTCCCAGTTGGGGCATTTATTTTACGCCCATAGAAGGAGTGGGAAACATAAATTGTGGACCAGCAATGGTCCCTTGTTTTTCTGTGTGCTTCAGCATACATTAAACGAGACCCACGTAGTGCTGAAGAATTTATTCTTCAAAACTGCTTTGGCACGAGACAGGGGAAGAGGTACACTGATGTCCAAGGCTTAAGGGATTTTTCCATTTAAGTTAAACTGTTGGTCACATGACCCACCGGATGTTTCCCACTTTGACCCTGGAGATACTCTGCATCTAGGTCTGCCAGATTTAGCAAGGAGATAGGCAAACACAAACATACAAAACTGGGTATCCAATTCAACTTGAATATCGATAAACAACGGATAACTTTTTAGTAGAAGTATGTCCCATGCAAGATTTGGGACATGCTTAGAGTAACAAAAGATGTATTGTTCACTTACAAGTAACATTTAACTGGGTGTCCTGTATTTTATCTGGCAAATCTATCTGCAACCCAAGTAGTCTGCCATGGCCTGCTGGTTCATGGAGCACAGCTCAGCTCATCCTAAAGGCTGAAGGTGGAGCCATGCCATCTACATGCTGATTCCCCGATAAAGTCAACATTTCTCAAGCCGAGATCCAAGAATATTGCGTCAGGGATGAGCACATATTCCACAAGAATTTTTAAGTTTACCTCCAAGATTATTTACTAAAATTAGTCTAAAAAATTCTAAAACACTTATATGACCACTTATATCCACTTAATGCTGCAGCATCATTGCTCCGTTTGCATCGTTTCTTGTATTTGTTAACAAATTGTCAGCAATATTACTTGAGTAGTAACTCAGCAAATGAGAAAAGATGGAGATCTTCTGGGAAGTGCAGATGTGTCCCGTAGTGTGACAGCTGCGTGATGTCATGTGCGTGGTGCAAATGCAGGTGGACCTATGGTTCCAACTGGGAAGAGTGCCTGAACAGGAGGAGCCTGAACAGGAGGAGCCCACACGTGCCAACCCAAAAAACCTTCACGAGACAGGCCAGTGCCACAGGCCTGGTTCAACCAGCTGGTTTTATCTAAAGTCACTTGTCACAATGAGTTAATACTGTCAATTTTAATTGGTATTATAACTTGTAGTTTTTTAGTTGTGTAAGAATTAAAAGAATAAAGATTTTATATCTAACGATCTATTGGCATATCTTATGTAACATTATGATAAAAATCATTTATCACAATATTGCAGGTATATGAGATTTATTTTTTTTTCTTTTTTGGAGACTCTACATTTTACCTAAATATAAGAATTACGGCTGAAATGACACATGACCTTCTCCTGCTTTTTTTTGTTGTTGTTGGTTGGTCTGTCTAGTTGCTGGCACAATGTTCTCTTAGGCCAAACTACCAAGCTGGAGACGTTCATTCCGGCAGCTGGAGGCAGGGTGCCCATCAGTTAGGGTCCTGTCTGGTTTCTTCACGCATCACTGAGTTTGATGGTGTTGGTTGAGGGGAAAGAAGGAAAATTCAACAGACTCACCCGGCATGCCCACTTCTTTCCCGCACCCTCTGTGCTGCCCCACAGCTGCACCAGAAAGGACAGGCAGGCTCACTTCAAGCACAGGGTGGGGTCTATGATGTTTGCTGGAGCAGGTAGTCCCCCTTTGTTCTGTGGTGTGGGGTGTACTAACCAGGCGACCCATATTTCCAAAAGCTTCTTCAGGGAGTCATTCCCAAATTAGCAGGACTATTTTCTTTCTAGCCTAAATTTAAACCAAGACAAATGAGACTCCAAAATGCTGATGTTAAAAAAAAAGTTATAAAGCATATTTTTTCTAACTTTGAAGCATATTTTTTTTAACTTTCGAATGTAGCTGGAAAATTTTAGGTCCCCTCTTTAAACTGTTCAAAAAAAACAAGTTCAGATCAGTTCATCCACTTCTTCAAAACAGGATTATAAAGAAAACCAAAGGAAATTAAACCACAGAAATGTGTTGAAGTGTGGTTCAGATGTGACTCGAACCCACGGGTGGGGAAGCTTGGAGTGGAGGCTGAAACCCCATCCTCAGTATCAGGCATCTTGAACTTGACCCTGTGACTCTATCACCTTCTATCTGAGTTTAAATTACATCGATCCCAGAACTTTTGTGAAGTGTTAACTTTAATGACACAGTGGTTCTGTTTCCAGCAGAGCCATCTAGGTTTTCGGTCGAACTCAGTTAACATGGGTGTAAGAAGTTTTATTAACCTCTTTTGACTACTGGCTTATTTGAACAAAAGTTACACAAGTGCAGACCGATTTTTGCTGTCACACTAACTAAACTCTCAAGTGAGAAAATTTTCTGGAAAAAGTTTTTAAAAATTAAAGAGTAAAATTTTTAGAGACTTCATGAAAACGATCTTTTTTAAATCAAGAGGCATTTTTTAAATTTACTCCTGAAGACTGAAGACTGGTGATGCGGGTCCTTTCAGCCGCCCAGTGGCGGCACAGTTCTGGGCGGCAGAACTGTGTTTCCGTGGCCTCACCCCAATGGCTGGAGACGGCAGCCAGACCAGAGGCACCTCTCGCCATTAGCTCCAGGCAGAGGGGCCCAGCGGAAAACAGATCTCCTTCCCACAATATTAAAAAATATATATATGTCAGAAAGCTTTCCCGTAGCCATGAGCAATGAGTCTGGCCTCAGTCCTTCACACGTGTGCAACTCTCAGCCTACTTAGGAATCCAGACTGAGCGCTGAGGGGGCAGCCAACTGAGCTTCAATGCCCTGCTCTGAGAGCCCCTCCAACCCAGGGTCATGTGAGTATCCATCTCGTCTTTTAATTTAGCTGTGATTATTAATACGGCTCATTTTATTTTAAAAAAATATTCTTAGTATTGTTGAAATATCAAAAAAAAAAGACATAAAGCAAAAATATGCTATTCAATTACTTATTGTCCATATAACCACTCTCAGGTCAGTACCCGGGATGACCAGGGTATCGAAAGACCCTCTTGTCTGCTCCAAAGCGTGATCCTTCCCTTGCTCACAGGGCTCACTACTTCTCTGTCTATGATGCTAATCACTTATTTGCTTTTCTGAAAAAGTTTAACACATAAGCTTATGAACCTAAATGTGATAGTGTTGCGTGCTGTTGACCTTTTTGAAACACGGCCATGCAGCATGTTCTCTCAGTGTTCTCTCTGGGAGATGGCCCTGTTAGTCCATGGAACTGTGGTCCCTTTAGCTTTGTTTCTGGATATTATTCTGTACCCTAGAATCTCTTGTGGAGAAAAGGGGGGCTGCTCACTGCATGGGGTCAGTATCAGCAACTCTGCGGCAAATGCCCTTTGGCCAGCCTCAGTGCTCACGACATGAATCCCACCCTGGGGGTGGGCCTGCCGGGGCAGCAGTTTGCATGTTGTCACCTGTAGAGAGGATCTCAAACTATTTCCAGGGTGGCTGTGCTGATTTACATCCCCCAACAATGTGTGAGGGCTGCTTTACCCGGCTGCTTTCTTGTGAACGCCCAGGAAGGACAGTCTCAGATTCAGCCATTTTAGCGGCTGCGGGACTGCATCGGCCGCCTCATCAGTTTGCATCCCTTGGCCATGATTGAGATGGAGCATTGTGTCCTATATCCACTGGCCACTTGGATATCCATATTTGTAAACTTAGGTCTCTTACATGATTTTCCTTAGCACTGATTGCTTTTGTTGTGTGGATGTATAGATGACCTTAAGCTAGTCTGGATACGAGTTCTTTGTTTATTCAATGAATATCCTTCCTTTCTCTGCTTTACCTTTTCTCTCTTTTAATGGGTGTCTTGATGAATAGAAGTTCTTACATATATCTAGTCTGACATTTTGTTTTGTTTTGTTTTTCTTTTTTGGCTGGCACTAACTTCTCGGAAGAGTTATTTTAATTCTTGATTTTTTTCTTGATTTTCTTTTTTATAATATATATATTCAAGGCTGTAAATGAGCCTTTAAGTATGTCTTCAGTGGGATTTTATTTTTCATGTGGATTATTTTCTGTCACTCATTTTTTTAAAAAGATTTTCTTTATTTATTTGAGAGAGAGAGAGAGACCCTGAGAGGGAGGAGGGTCAGAGGGAGAAGCAGACTCCTTGCTGAGCAGGGAGCCCGATGCGGGCCTCAATCCCAAGACCCTGGGATCATGACCTGAGCCAAAGGCCTTCACTTAACCAACTGAGCCACCCAGATGTCCCTCTGTCACTCATTTTATACTAGCTTCAAATTTCATGGTGATTTAATGGTTTTTTTTTTCTTAAACATATGTGTTATTTGGAAGTAAAATGTTTAATTTCCAAATATATGAAAGTTTCTAGCCATCCTTTTGGTAGTGATTTCTGGCTTGTTTCACTGTGGTCAGAGACTCTGCTCTGTATGAATTCAGTACTTTGGAGTTTGGTGGGACTCTGAGTAGGGGAAAACTTAGGAAGGGTTTCCTTTGTGCTTGTAAGACAACAAAAGCAGCAGATTAAGTTTTATAAAAAGCTAAACTATTAGAACTACCATTTACATTTATAGATGAAATTAAATGAGATCATACTGGTGAAAACATTTGAAAATTGAAGTATAGTTTAAGGTAAATTATCATTGTTATCACTTCGGTTCATGTGATTTCTTACTCTTCTCTTGTTATTGACTCCAGGCACTAAATTGGTTAAGGAAAGCTTTGGAATTTGAGTCACTGGAAACCGCGGTCTTCAATGTCCCCACGGAAGCCGTGAGGACTCCAGGCAAGGCTAGTCCAAATGGACAGGGGCTAAAAGTGTAGAATACACACTGACTGTGAAGACTTAGTATGAAAAACTAGAAGATGTATGATGTTTCATTATTTCCATATTCATTACCTGTTGGGATAATGGGCTTTGGGATGTATTAGGTTAAATAAGACCTAGTGTTAGAGTTGACATGGTCTGTTTCTTCTTGCCTCTAGCAACTAGAAAGCCCTGCCTGGGGCTTGTAGCCGGCCCCCTGCCCACTCCCGGGCCTCGGCCCTCCCAGGCCTCCCAGCCCCCTGCTCGTCCTCCCTCCCTGGCACCTGCGATCCCGGCCGCGGACGCGCAGGGAGCGGGCACCACCCCAGTGCCATCAACACACACGTGCACCTGTCAGGGAGCCCAGCTTCAGCCTCACTGCCACTTCCCACGCCTGGAAAACAGGTGTTTATTGATGCAGCTCTGTCTCACAGCGCAGATAACCACAGGGTGAGGCGTGTGTTCCACGCCACTTGCCCCTACTGTGTCTGCGATGGGGCCCTGGGATGCGGTCCCCGCCCCTCCTCCTCTCTGAGCCTCCCCCCGGGGTTCAGTGGGCCCTGTGCCTCCCGCAGGGTGTCAGCGGGCTGGTGGATGGACAGGGAGGTACTTCCCTTGCCACTCTGTCCTTGCTCCGGGGTGCGTCCTCCTGGCTAGTCTGCTTGCAGCTCACCCATGGTTCACAGGACCCCACCCACTTCCCGCCGACCGGCCGGTCGCGTGCCTCACTTTTCTTTGGTTGCCACACACCCAGAGTCCGAGCGGTGCCCAAGGCTTGGTGAGCTGTGTGCCGCCACCTTGGCCGCCGCGCTGTGGCTGTTCAGCCTGGCTACAGTGTGGGAGGGCCTCGGAGAGCCGGCGGCCTGAGCGAGGAGCTGCTGGGCCTGAGAAGCCGGACTCCAAGGCGCGCCTGCTTCTGGGAGCGGAGCTCGCAGCCCTGCACCTGCTGGCGGTCGGTGTCGGCTCAGCGGGTGCCTGCACCCCTGTCTGCACCCCTGTGCGCACCCGTGTCCGCACCTGTGCCCACACCTGCGCCAGGCCTGCCCTCTGCAGGGGCTGAGACTCCCGCCTGGTGTCGTCCTACATGTGTCCCTCGTGTCCCTCGTCCACCACTTTCCAAATTTCCCGACCCGGTGAGGGCTCAAAGGAAGGTTGTCTGCGGTTTGTGGGTGGAAGATCGCCAGTTAACTCCACTGATGGGATCAGACTTCACACCCTGTGTGCAAAGGGTGCCATAACTATAGCTGAATGGACGCATGTGCACCACACGAGGGCAAGACCACCACAGGAGCTGCTGTTGCCTGCAATGACCACCGGACAGCCGTGACTGCACAGCCAGCCCTGCGTCCAGGAGCTCGGCCTGGGGGCCCTCCCTCGGGCCCTCCACCTGCTGTGGCCGATGTCCCCTGGGGCACTGCAGTGAGTGCAGGACCCACCAGGTGGCCCACCGCCGGGGAGGGAGCTGCAATAGGCCAGCCAGCTCACAGCTCTCAATGCGTGCAGACATGGAAAGTAACGAAACTCTTCACATGTTGGGGTAAGAATAATTACCCACACGTTCACACGTGAATTCATTCTGACCGAATTAGTGTAAGTGGGCATTTTAGTTTATCAGAGAGCACAACGTCCCTGTCCCTTGGGGGTTAGAGCACATCTCACATGCACACACTCTTTTCCACACACACACCAATCGTACATATGGATAGCATGCACACACATACCATGCATACTCACACACACATGCACATGTGTATGCAAGCACACACACACCAAGCACACACACGGGTTGCAGACACACATGTACCAAACCTGCACTTATGCACGCATGAACATGTATACACATGCACACACACCAACATACAGAGACTGCGTGCACACACGTACCATGTGCACTCACACACGTGCACATGCATGCACGCACACACACCAATCACACAGAGACTGCACGCACACACGTACAATGCACACTCTCACACATATATGTATACATACATGTATTTACATATACACATATAGATACATATACACACATGCGCACACATCAAGCACACAAGTAACATTCATACACAGACACACACCCCATGATTGAAAAACTGGGCATAATTTAAAGATCATCAAAAATTTTGAAAGCCAATCTCATGTACAGTGGTATTGCATGTATGTAAATCTCAGTCTGTGTGTTGAGGCATGCCAGAAATATCACTGCCCTTATTATCTAAAATGCCACTTCATGTCTAAGCTCCAGTTCCAAAAAGCTGGCAAATCAAACCAATTATTCTTGAGATCCACACTCCCAGGCATTGTCTCATTCAGGAGTCTTGCATGTGCCAGTAGGTTATTTAACAAATATTTATATAACCTATACATGTTTTGGGCACTGTTCCAAGTGCTTTGTCAATATTAACTCATTCATCTTCATGGTAAATTCAGTGAGAAGTACGGTTTTATGAATGAGGATGCTTGGGAACAGAGCATTCCTAACTTGCCTGAGGCCACGCAGCTGCAAGTTGGTGGCAGAGAGTCTGAACTCCTCAGCTGGGCCCGCGCTGTCCTCCCAAGCAGACCTCTGCCGGGATCATCCTCTGCCTGCAGCTTAAGGCAACAGCAGGCTGGGACCCAGAATTCTTTGGGGAAGTTGACTGTTGCTACTGTTTTCCCAAACACACCTCATATTCCTGCTTCATGTCCCTTCATGCCAGGAAGCCAAGGGCTGGTTCTGTCTGCTTTCCAGCTCCTAGACATCCCCTTGCCCTCACAGGGGAGCACTGTGAACCAGGGACCTTTCCTACCCCGTGCATTTCCAAGACTCTTTTCAAATACCTAATTTTCAAACTCCATTTCCCTTCCTTTTAACCTCTTCCAAAACTTTCAAGTCTTCCTAAAGCCTTCAACTTTGGGAAGACATCCTTGGGAAGCTTGCAGGCCCCTTCCATGGGAAAGGGAGGAGAGAGAGGAGCCTGGAGGGAGGGAAACTGCCTGGTATGTGGGTATCACCCCAGCCAGCCACAGATGGGTTTGTCCTGTAGTATCTTTCTTCACATTGTCTGTTTCTTTCCTTCTTTTTGTTGGCCAAATCTTAGATGCTTACCATGCATCTGTCGAGACAGACTCGTGGGTTCTGCCAAGATTGGAAACAGCAAAAACTGTTCCAAACCGAGCTTTTGACTACTAAGCCCTTTCTTGCTTAGAGAGCCAGTGGGATATCTTGGAAACATCTTAGCACAGCGGAGCACTGATGCCTTTTGGCTGAAAAATATGTTTCACCCTGCATGATTTCCCAGACAAGGGTCCTCAGTGAGAGCCAAGGTGAGCGTGTGACCTCTAGCAGTCCCATCATGACTTCCCTCATCGGTGCACGTTTTCCCACAGGAGCTAAGTATTCTGCAAGTCCAGGCCTGAAATTTTCCTGAAACCTCAAGAGACAGCTTGGCGTTCTGGTGGCACGGATACATCGTCAGCGTGTCTTCCATACACTAGAGTCCAGTGATGGGAATACCCCACTACCCAAGGCTTACAGAATGCCATAAATACCAAGGCCTTGGGTCCCTGGTACCGTGAGGCAAAACCAACCATGCAGCAGCCTGCAGAGTACAGACAGAATTGCCAGATCCAACATTCTGCCTTTTCTCATCCCAAGCGTTTCTGCTCTAGAGACCTGGGTGGAGTTCCAGCTACCAGAGCATCTCTGTTCTCCATTACGTGCATGTAGAGAGAAGTACTTCGACTTAGTGCCTGAAGAATGCAGAAGGCTTCAACTGCAGAAGCCATGATACCTGTAGATGCTAAGTGAATTGACGGATATTAATAAGGAATCTGTAAAAAGTAATGTTAAAAGAATACTTTGAAATTTCTAAAGATGCTATTTAGCAGAGATTCAGCATTTGAATAAACCAGAGATGTGATTTTTAAATTTACTTAAACAATTCAAAATGTACCTATACACACTATGTATATATGTGTATGTGCATACATGTATATTAAGCTATTTTATATATATATATATATGAATACATGCGAATACTTGTGAATCTCTTCTACAGTAAGTAATACTACATTTTCCCAGTGAACAATGCACAAGGAGGACAGGTACAGATTTTCACTATTTAAAGGAGAAAATGTTTATTTAGGCAAAGAAGTTTCATGTTTCTGTCACTTTCTGGGTGCCTCTGCCTGGTTGACCATTTTTATGTTACAGGGTCCGGAGGTCTCAGTTCTCATTCAGATTGAAACACCTTCCAAAATGGGTTCTTCTTTTTTAAGCAACTATAATAAGAGTACCTATCAGTATTAGTCAAAATCATGGCAATTCTGTGTTTTCAATTTTTGTTACAGTTTTAATGAGATATAATTTAAACTCCATAAAATTCAGCACTGGGTGTTATACTTAACTAATGAATCACTGAACACTGCATCAAGGACTAATTATGTACTATACAGTGGCTAACCGAACATAATCATAAAATAAAATAATAAAATAAAATAAAATAAAATATACAATTAGCTTTTACTATATTCACAGAGGTGGGAAACTGTCACCAGAGTCCATGTTAGAGTGGTTTTGCCACCAGAAAAGGGGCCCTGTAGCCATTACCGTGGTGCCACCCCACCCTGGGCCACGCCCTCTCCTCTCTGACCCTGGACCTGCCTCCCGTGCACGTGCCATGCGTGGGACCCCACCACGGCTCGGCTGTGATGCAGGCAGCCGAACGTGGTTCTTACGTGGGGTCAGTGAACTGCTAACCCAGACACTTGCTCGAATAGACGCTGCTCTGTTTATCTCGTGGATCTGAGTTTACCAACTGTTCCATGGGCTCCCAAGCTCCATGAGGCACAAGACGTGTTGCCTGTGAGCCTCGCTTTGTGCAGCTGATGTTCTGCAAGACCAAATGCAGTTTTTAAATTATATTTCCTTACAAACATAATTAATATTTCTTTAGGAACTTGGGATCTGCTGGGCTTTTCATGGGTTGCAAGGAAGCAAGCACCCCCTCTTTGAAGGCTGCAGGGTGGGTCATTGATCCCTGCTGGGAGGGGCCAGGCGTGTTTCTGTGCTTATAGAGTCTGCAAAGGGGTGGAGCCACCATGTCCCCTGCAGAGTTCATTCCGGCCTTTTCTGTTCAGTTGGGCAAGTCCCAGCCCTCTCTCCTTCAGATCAGCGCTATAGCAGGTGATACTTATTTAGTTAGAGAATTGTGATCACCTACTGTGTGCCAAGCCCCGTGGCTGGCACCCAAGAAAGAGAGCGGACAAGAGAATACAAGGCACAGACAAACCCAAGCAGTGGGTTTTATGGAGGAAAGAAATAAGGGTCCAAGAGACTGGCACATGTCCAGCTTCTTCAGGACCAGACGACTGGGTGGAATCTCCTTCGGGCTGAGTTCTCCTTGGTGTCTCTTGGGAGAGGGGGCTGCCTATGCTTCACACATAACTGATGTTTTTAAAATTACTTAGCTCAACTATTTTATTGGCTGTCTCTCATCTTGTGCCAGTAAACAAATTATGAAAACCTAGTAGCACACTATATTTAAGAAATGCAGTTATAAAAAGATAACAAAATGAAAATACAAAGGACCATTATTGTGCTATATTAAAAACACAGTTGGGACGCCTGGGTGGCATAGTCGGTTAGGCATCTGACTCTTGGTTTCATCTCAGGTCCTGATTTCAAGGTCGTGAGATCGAGCCCCAGGTCTGGCCCCGCACTGAGTCTGGCGTCTGCTTGAGACTCTCTCTCCCTTTCCCTCTGCCCCTCCCCTGCTCTAAAATAAATAGATCAGTCTGTAAAAAGAATTAAAAAAAATAAAAACACTGTTGGATGTGAGGGCGATCTGGCTGCGACATCTGTCACAAGTCGCAGGGTTGACTTGCCTGATCTGACCGGCTAGGCGGGTGTCCCCCCTTCCTCCCTCCCCGATCCCTGTGCGTCCCTCCGGAAGCTGTGCACGCGGTCAAAGCGGATGACCTTCTCCATAGAGGAGGACTATTCTTCAGTCAGGGGTAATGAGTGACTGCGCTCAGCTGCTAGAACCTCCGAACGAGCCCTCAAGGTCCATTTGTAGGAGGAAGTAGGGCAGTCAAGCTTCCAAGACTCCAGACACGTCCAAACGAAGCGCTGCATGTGGCGGTCTGCCTTTCTTTAAAATTCAAAACAAAAACAAAAACAAAACCCTCAATATTCTTTTAGTTTTGTGGTATTTCTTTTGAAAATTTTCCCAATACATACTTTGAAATAATGTTACATTCATGCATACATTAAAAACAGTAGCTCATTTTTTTTTCATTTAAGATCGTATCACCCATTTCTATGTATTTCTCCTTCATTAGTGTTTCTGCCATAGTGGAGCCTCCTGCCCCTGTGACTAACAGTATTTATTTCACAGGTGTGATGGAATATCATGAAGAATGTATAAATAATAAGATAATGGATACTCACATACTTCGGTGCCAGTGGAAGAAATAAAATATCAGCAACACCATCAGAGCAAGGCCTCCTTCCCCACTGCAGAAGTAAGCATCGCACGAACTGACAATCCTTCCCACACCTTCATTCCTATTTCACTACACACGTACGGAGTCTTACACAATATTTGGTATTGACTTACATGCTTTAAAAATATACATATAAGCAGAATCGTACACTGTATGTTTTTATAACTTGCTTTTATATTAAACACTTGTGAGATTAATTCACATCGAGTGTACAGAGATTGCTTATTTATTTTTATTTTTGTATATCATTGCATGAACGAGTACACCATTATTCACATATTCTCTGGTTTTGCCCAGATAAGTGGACACATAAAATTAACCACCACAGACCTATTCCCCTACATGCTCAATTGACTTTTTAAAAATACAAATAAAATCTGCTATCTGCTTGCCTGGGGTCCATCACTGCTGGCTCACCAAATGCAGAGTGATGTTTAACCCCTTAGGCTGGCCCCCAAGGCCTTACCTGTGAACCCACAACACCCATCCCACACTGCCAACCAGGTGCATTCCCTCACCCTGTCTGTCCCCACGAGTTCATGCTGTTCTTTCCACATCAATGTCAACCCTCATCAGGACCCATCTCTATAGCAACACCCCCTCCCGCACCTTCTGGAGTAACATCTGGAGTAACATCTGGACTGACTGCTGCTCTGTTTTGCTCTTCCATCATACAGCACTTTTTTTAAATTGCATTTAGCAATTTTTTTATTATGTTCAGTTAGCCAGCATATAGTACATCATCAGTTTTTGATGTAGTGCTCAACGATTCATTAGTTACGCATAACACCCAGTGCTCATCACAACACGAGCCCTCCTTAATACCCATCACCCTGTTACCTCCTCCCCTCTGAAACCCTCATATAGCACATTCTTTATATGTCTCAGCTGGAAATTTCTTGAGGGCAGGGTTTATGTCTAATTTATTTTTGTGTTTAATATCTAAAGCAATAACCAAACATAGTAAGTGTTCAATGAATATTTATCAAATGCAAAGTCTACAGAATATAGAAGGAAAGAAATGATCCAGATGAAGCCAGATTCATGACTGTGAGGTCCTGCATGAGGAACATGCTGGTAGAAATTCAAAGGTACAGGAAAACATTTCAAAGCCAAAGTAAATTATAAATTGTAACTAACAGGTAAGGGAAACAGGGCCAGTGCCCAATTTTATTTTCTTTACTTTCACTGGTCAGTGGTCTGGGCCGGCACTGTGTGCACTGTGTCCGTGGCCAGGCCCCATGTGTGTGCAAAGGCTCACACAGGAGTCACATGCCCAGGTTCCTTCACTTGAAGCTCATATTTCTCAAATTATCTACCTTCATTTTTCTAGATCTGTATTCTTCCATTTTTCTCAGAGTATTTATGAAGTTTACATTAACATAGGTAAATCTTGATCCATGCTTTGACACACTGGTTGAAAACTTCTTCTATCTGGTGTAACTACTGCTAACAATGCCATAGAATTCCGGACATCTTAAAAGATGTGAAAAGATTGCAATCAGGATGGTCCTGTACGAGAAATAAGAAATAGAGTGATTTTCCTGGGACTCAGAAGTTTGGAAAAAGACAAGATTTCTACCTGGAAATCTCACCTCCAGAATCCTGAGAACTGTTGTGTAAATTTAGAAGCAAACTTCTAAGTTGTAGGTGGGGGTCACTTCCATTTCTCACCTTCTCATCCTCAGGAAGAGGTGAGTCTCAGTTGTGGCTGGGAGAGCGGGCCTGGGTTGTCGGGAGGGATGGGGACTTCGGTGTTAACCCAGCTGGATTACGGGACCACAGCTACCTGCCTCCTGCCTGTAGGGTCCAGCGTGTTCCCCTCGGGCCGGGTGGGCACACGGAATGCCAGCCCCCCATCAGCCCGTGGGCACTGCTCTCTGGGCTCGGGACAGACACGGTGCAGGTTAAATGCTGGAGGCGATCAAGGAGAACTTCGCCTTACTCGGGTTTGCTAAAATCATTGAAGGGACTTAGTCCACCAAATCTCAACAGTGTCGGCTACAGTTCAGTGACTTATTTAAGAAACAACGGTACCCTTGGGGCGCCTGGGTGGCTCAGATGGTTAAGCGACTGCCTTCGGCTCAGGTCATGCTCCTGGAGTCCTGGGATCGAGTCTCACATCGGGCTCCCTGCTCAGCGGGGAGTCTGCTTCTCCCTCTGACCCTCTTCCCTCTCGTGCTCTCTCTCTCTCATTCTCTCTCTCTCAAATAAATAAATAAAATCTTAAAAAAAAAGATCTGTTAAAAAAAAAAAAAGAAACAACGGTACCCTAACATTGTTGAGACTTTTACTGAAGGGTAAAGAGAATCAACATTTCTTTATAAATGTATTTATTTGAAAAAAATTACTTACATTAGTTTCCTTTTTAAAAACTAAGACTTGTAAGGAAACTCGGGAATCTGCATTTTCTCAAGCAACCCAGGTAATTCTGATGCCATTCGGGGCTCTGATTTAAGGTTTCTCTGGATTCTGTGTTCTCGTTAAATGGAATTTCTGTTTAGAACATGAGAAGGGTCTAAGCTTTCTTATTTCTTTGCACACATGGGGAAACTGGAATTGGGTCCTGTATGGAAAAAAATGTTAATCTTCCCACCTGTGTCAGGAAAACAACATCTGTTCTCGCTCCCGTGTGAGTGTCCTTTGCCTTCACACGGAACACCTCGCCTCTAGCCCTTCGGGTCACCCCACGTGTGCGGGGTCCCCCCACACTGGGCAGCCTGCAGCACGCCAGCCGGGTGCCCTACGGTTGCACCCAGTTCTGACACTGTCTGCCTGGAGCCCCCACAGGCGAGGGGCCGACGCCCAGGAGACGGCATCCCCTTCACACGCCGACAACAGCAGTGGGTCTGCGGGTCCCCCAGGCTCTGTGCAGCCCAACTGCAGACCGCAGGGGCCCACGTCCCCTGTTCGGGTTCGACGGATTTGCTAGAGCGACCTGCAGACCTCAGGGAAATGCTTATTTACCAGTTTACCGGTCTGTTTTTAGGAAGATCTATTTATTCATTTGAGAGAAGGCGAGAGCGAGCACGAGCAGGAGGGGCAGAGGCAGAGGGAGAGAGAATCCCAAGCAGACTCCCGCCGAAGGGGCTGAGCTGGGAGCCCACCGTGGGGCTTGGCCTGAAGACCCTGAGATCACAACCTGAGCTGAAACCAAGAGTGGGATGCTTCACCGACCAAGCCACCCAGGTGCCCCCAGTTGACCAATCTGTTAAAGGACGTGAGAAAGGACACAGACGAGCACCAGATGGAGAGGCACATATGGCGAGGTTGGGGAGGGTCGCCCTCCCGGTGTGGGCGGTGGACGTGTTCACCAACCTGGGAGCTCCTGGGTCCTGTACTTTTGGGATTTTTATGGAGGCTTCTTTACACAGGTGATCAATCCTTAACTCCATTTCCAGCCGCTCCCCTCTCTGGAGGTTGGAGGGTGGGGCTCAAAACTCCAAGCTTCTAACTGAGGCGGCTCTTTCTGGTGACCATGCCTCATCCAGGAGCCCCTGCCCCCTCAAGAGTCACTGTGTTAGAAGAGGAGGTGTCCCAGTTCTCTTATCCCTTAGGAACTCACAAGGATTTTAGGAGCTCTGTGACAGGAACTGAGGGTCAGACACATATATATATATTTTTTTCCTATTATCTCACAAGTATTAAACCAAGTTCCCACTACACTGAATCAGGTTCATCTGATTCGTGAGCTAGTATTCTTTCTACCACGAAATAAATGTTTTGTAAAAGAAAGCCAATTGCGGAGATCCTTTACAACCACTAAGTAAAATAGAATTTCAATCTTCTGTATTAAAAAAAGAAATCTGTGTTTTGAGTTCAATTATTTCATAATCCATTCTCTTATGGAGTTCTGATATAATTGCTTGGAAATCTCAGCGTATCTTGTAATCCTATGACTCAATACTATCTCGTTGGTTGGGGGGAAAGGGAGAGTCCACAATTGGTTGCCAGGCTGCCGAGAACTGAGCTGGGATTTGTGCCAATTCTGGTGAGTGATCTGGAGGTCACTTCCACGGCCCCAGGCCATGCCGGGTAGCACATGGTGCTGGGGCGCTGGCACGGACCCTCCTCTCTGATGCACTCATCACACTCACATCACCAATGCTCATCACTCACGCCCTCAACACCAGCAGAAGGAGCAAGGAGAAATCCGGAGATCATCACAAATCTATGCCCAGATGCCAGGGGGCCGAGAGACAATAGTCCCATTTTTCTCTGGTGAGCTCTGGCAAGTTACAAGTTTGGCGTGTTCTGTACCAAGAAACAGGATGCTGCGTTCACTTGAAGCAAATTCAAAATGACCTGAACAAAGTGTGTGTTGTTCCCCTCTTCCGTTTGCAGTTTGTAAAGAGTTCGGATGGTCTTCCAAGAGCTGACATGATCTGGCATGGAGCCCGCCTGTTATCAAGCCCAGAGTAAAATCAGTAAACCCTGTGAAGGTTTTCTAACCTCTTTTTCGGCTTGCAATTTTCCTTTTAATCTAAATTCCCATAAATGTGACAGTTAGAACAAAAGAGGTAGAGGCCCAGCCATCAGCAGGGAGCCGGTTACTCCGTGTGTTCCAGGGTCTGGGGCCCGAGGGCCAAGGACAAGGGTTCTGGGCTGGAGACTCCCCCTCATCTGGAGCAGGGACCTGCATGAGTGGCTGTGGGTGTGTGGGAACGATCTGAGGACTGAGTGCTCAGTGCTGTTGGCGTGAAGTCTGTTGAAGGACCCTCAGCATGTTTCCGTCATTGTCTCATCTGTGTCTGCCCTTCACCCCAGAGGAGCACTGCCCTTCATGGACGCCCAAGCTCGGGGCTCATGGTGTGACTGACTTGGACCAAAATCTTTGTGGATTCAAGCTTTCACCAATTTCTTTCAGGAGAGGCCCCAAAATTTCCATTAAAAGTTAACTTGTACAGATTTCAAATTACAAAGCTTAACTTGTGACCCATTTTTGTGAAGTAGCTCCTCTTTCCTGTTGTTTGATCAGCAAACATTTACTGAGAACCTGCTACATCCTCTCCAGAAGGAACAGGGTATGGAGTTCTGTGAGGAAGGGAGACATGGCTCTGCTCTCCTGGAGCATAAGGAAAGCCATGAGAAATTTCCTTTGAAAATAAACATTCACGCCATCAAGAGACAGCCTGCTAAACACACATGTGCTGTCTATTCTTCCATTACTCACACTGGCGATCTTGGATGCATTCCCTGACATAGATCGACCCCAGTAAAATAAACAACGGAGGGGGGGTCCTACTTACCTTTGTATTATTGCATTTAAACATTTCCCCATTAAACATGTATTTTTCATATTCAGGTATAATCCACTCAGTCTAGTTTCTCAAGAAAAATCTGTAGAAGGTTTCTGTAACTCAGGATTTGACTGATTCTAGATTATGTAATGAGAACTGCATCCAGCACTGTGAGCGTATTGTATGACCATCTACACTGTGCATATTTAAGTGAGGTATTAATGTGTCTGGTGACCTTGGGTTCTTCAGTAACTATAATGGCACCTATGAGGCACTCATGGTTTTGATCGTTTCAGCCTGGGTTCTTAGTAGAAATTACAGAAAGTTCTTGGCTACTGTTCACATATTTATTCCAAGTATGGTGTTTATATACTAGCTTGTTAATCAGATTGCTTGAGCAGCAGTCTTTCCTTCCTTATAGTTTGCTCTTCAAGATGGTGCTCTGTCTTGTTTCAGTTTTCTTTTCTTTGGCTCAGTAGCTGGGTTTTGAGTTTTGAGCTCTCTTTGCAGATTTCTCATGTATTTGTTGCTATGGAGATGGCAATTTAAAGCCCCTCTGAGGAGAAGATTCACTTTATGTCTAGAGTTGAGGCTCTGAGCATATCCCACTTGGGTGGTGGCATGAATGCTGTGATGTTTCCTGTAGAACACCATCAGTCCCTCTGACCAACAATGGATAATGCACACTAATCACAGTTTCCACCAATGGTCAAGGAACCCTCTACATCACACATAGTCCCTTCAGGAACCACTGAAGAGGGAAGGAGAGGGACTGCATCACACACCAAGTGTATAAGTATAAAATTACAGCATCAGGATAACGTATGATGCCTTGCTAACATGTGAATGGGGATAGGGTCATGTTCACAATCAAAACACAAATTTTACTGGAGTTAAGGAATCTTGCAAAGACGCCTGTTTCATAGGAGGTTAGAAACAGTTTGAATCAACCATCATAAAAACCACACAATGCCACCATAACTTCTGACCATGTTTCGGGGCAAGATTGTGTCCACACTACAGGTTTACCCCTACATGCTGGAGCTCAGAAGCCCTGGAGATCTAGAACCTAAGGCAGCTTTATTGCCAAGTCCTAATGGAAACACCTTCTTCCCTGTTCTGTGTTAGTTACTCTCAGGGAAGTTCCAAAGCCTTGCCATTTGTACCTTAAACTTATGTTAGTGTAAGTGTTAGTGTAAGTGGTGAAGAAGAAACACAAAATTTACTCAGATTGAATAAACTGAAGATATGTATCCCTTTTACTAGGCTCAAGGCTGATTCCGTTTTCCTCAGAAACCTTGGGATTAGAAAAGGATAACAGCCTTGCCCTCTGTCCAGCTTAAAGTATAACCCAATAAGTTAGTCTCTCCGGGGAACCACCTAGACACTGGCCTTCCGTCCCTCCTCCTGCCACCACGAGTGGCTCCCGCAGACGCTCTGAGGTATGCGCACACCCAGCTGTGCCCTCTGCTCTCAAGCAGTCGGCTTTTCCTCTCATTTGCCTCCTATTCTGCTGGCATTTGGTGTGAAAGCGGTGGGTGCCTTCTGTTGGCCCAGATACTGCTCAAGGAACATAGCGGTTTTTGCCATCCCCCTTCGGCTCCTACTGGCCGTATATCCCTCTGACTTTCTGCCTGTGGTCTCCACCCAGCGCCTCAGCTCAGCAAGAACCCACCAGCTATGCCACGGCGCCAGCTCCTCTTGCTGTGGGGGCACATGGCTGTTGGCAGGAGAGATCGTCTCTCTTGACTGCAGTCTCACAGGCACGTGGCGTCAGAGAGACTCGCGAGTGCCAAGCAAAGCGTCCTCCTGTGGAGCAGGACACACTGCCTTTCATCTGGGCCAGGCGGGCTCTCAAAGCCCCTGACGGGTCCTAAACCATCCACCTCCCCACGCCACTCTGCTTGTTTCCCTAAACTAACACTCACATATGTCCTTTCCAGCACCGTCTTTCATGACAGAAATCATAATACCTCTGTACCAGGCATGGCATTAGACACTTCAGCTCATTTTCCCCACAACAAATTCTGAGATAGTGAGAGCTGTTGTCTTCATGATCTCAATTATACAGTCAAGGAAAAGGGATAGCGAGAAGTTACAGTGCCTGCTTACGATCTCAGACCTATGGAGTGACATTAACCACCACCCCATCCTGCCCCTCATTCAAACCTCACAAGGACACTGAGACACGGTCAGTGACGGAGCACACTTCACAGACAGAAGCCTGCCCACAGCCCCCCACTAGTGACAGTGCGGGGATGGGTAGCTCCAGAATCCATCCTGGAGGCTAGGGGGTGGCACACTGCAGTCTGGGTTTTGTTGTGCTCCGAATACACCCCTTTCCTTATGGGCTGTCTATGGCTGCCTTCCAGCTACAGCAGCAGAGTTGAGTAGTTGCAACCAAAACCACATGGCTTGCAAAGCCTACAATACATATTCCTGGCCCTTTACAGAAAGTTTGCTGATCCCTGTCTAAGCCACCAGATCACACTTCTCCCACCAAACCCTAAGCCTTGACTGGGGGCAGAAATGGCTTTCTTTACACTACAGGAAGGCATCTGGGGTCTTCTCTGCACAGCATACTGTCTTGCTAGAGAAGATGCAGGTGCCCCTTTTGCTTTGGGTTGATAACTGTTGCAGTGTTTGGGTTTCTAGGTGGAAGGCCAAGGGGCTAGATTTAAAGGGTATGTTCAAGGCACAGCTCTAATAATTTGCAAGCAGTCTCCGTCCCAGCTGTCTCCGTCTTCCCTCATATAGCCCTCACAAAGGCCAGTGTGAGTGCAAGTGCGCTGGACAAAGGGAAATGCATCACGACAGAGCTTTCGCCCCTGGGAATCACCTGCCCGCTACCTAGACCTGCTCACTGGGACTCAGTTATCATGCCTGGTTTCACTTCCTTTGGTTCATTTCTCTCCCAGGAGGTACTCACACTCTCTTCAAGAGGCTCACCCCATTGCTTTTTTAGATATGGTCAGTTGTGTCTGAATCCCAGATGATGCTCAATTAGAACTACCATTACACTGCATAAGCAAGCACCAGAGGCTTGTTCCAGAGTTCCTGGGTCAGTGGGAATGTAGCCCAATCTGTAATCAATACCCACATTGGTCCCTGCCAAAGAGGAGGGGGATAGGAAGTAAGTACAGAGGTTCACGCTTATGTGAAAGGGAGACTGGTGAACCAGATTCCTTGCTGTTAGGTACGCAAGGTTCTTCTGCTTTGGCAAGACGCAGACACAAAACCTGCCATTAACACTGACTCATGAATCATAAAATTATTATTAGGAAAAATTGGGGAGAGGCACAAGCAATATCCAAGTGACAAAAAATAATCTATTCTTAGTTTATTTTCATGTAAAGTTATATAAATAAAGCCATCTGGTTTTCTACATCTTTTAATAGTCTTCTTAGCTTACAGTAAGATTTTTCAAACTGCAAGTGGACACAGACAACATGTGTCATTACTTAGAACCCAGGCGTGCAAACATCATTAGCATGAAGACTTGAAACTGCATGCTTCATGTGCTCTTTGTAATGCTCTTCAGAACTTGTCAGGGATTCTAAAAATGAATTTTTATTCCCAGAAAATGTGTTATGTTTTAACAAAGGTCACTTATTAACTATTTCTCACTAACAAAGGAGATAAGACAATATCGATCACATACAAATCTATAATTGACTCCACATAGAACAGACACCCAGTTCTCCCCTCAAGACCCTAAAGCTGTCACCATGGTGCCCCAGAACCCCAGAACACAGAAGATTGAACAGAGCTCACTTCACTAGTCTTCTAGTCTCCTGGCTTTTTCAAGGAAGAATGGCTGCCATTTTTTTAAGCATGCTCTAATAGTCATGGTACTTAGTTCTTGGAAACTAAACATCAGTACTAAGAAAAATGTTAAGTATGTAAGGTTGGTCCTGAAGTATCAGTGACCAGCAGCCACATATATGAAGCTGGGGTTTGTCCACCGTGATCTCATGGGTTGGCTCTAAAGAATAAATTCTACATTAAAATTTAAACCTCCAAGAGTGTTCCTAAACCAACAGTGCTCCCTGGATCCTAACAAGAGTAAATGCAAATCTTCTTTAAAGGAGAGCATTTCAGGGCACCTGGGTGGCTTAGTCAGTTACACATCTGCCTTTGGCTCAAGTCATGATCCCAGGGTCCTGGGATCGAGTCCCACATCGGGCTCCCTGCTCAGTGAGGAGTCTGCTTCTCCCTCTACCCCTGCCCCCTGCTTGTGATCTCTCTCTCTCTCTCGGATAAATAAATAAAATCTTAAAGGAGAGCATTTGGTGTCCCTATGTATTATTAAGTTGAACTATACATATGAGCTCACAATTAAAACTTACCAAAACTGCTAGAAAAAATTACCACCATGAAAGAGAGTCACAGAAACCAGAACAACACTGAGACCAAGGAGAAAAGACTATAAAAAATAAGGAGACATAATTAAAAATATAAAACTTTCAGACATGAAAAATATAATCACTATAATTGAAAACTCCATGATTAGTTAAAAAGAATGTTGAGAGATTAGTAAAATGGAAGACTGTTCTGAAGAAATCACACAAGAAGTAGCTGGAGCTAGAGTGAGATAGTAAGTGTGAAAGAGAGTTTAAAAGACATGAAAAATTGACTGAAGAATTCTAGTGTATGTCTAAACTGAAGGCAAGGAAAAAGAATAAAAAAATTGGAATAGAAACAATATTTTGGGGGGCACCTGGGTAGGTCAGTCAATTAAGCCTCTGCCTTTGGCTCAGGTCATGATCCCAGGGTCCTGGGATTGAGCCCCGAGTTGGGCTTCCTGCTCAGCAGGAAGCCTGCTTCTCCCTCTCCTCCCCAGTCACTCTTGATCTCTGTTGCTATCTCTGTCTGTCTGTCTCTCTCTCTCAAATAAGTAAATACATAAATAAATAAATATTTAAAAAAGAAATAAAAAATATTTAAAAAAGAAACTTGGTAAAGTTAATAGCTGAGTATATACCAAGCGTGACAACAACAAAAAAGCCCACTACCTCTATTCCAATAAATTTTCAGAGCACCAAACACAAAGAGAAGATCTTAAATGTGGCTAGAGAGACAAGAAGGCATCTTAAATGAAATAATAACTAGACCATCAGAAGACTTCTAAGTAGAGACAATGAAAATTAGAAGACAGAAGAATAAAATTTTCAAAGTTCCAAAAGAAAAGAAATGTCAACTGAGAATGGTGTGCCTGCCAAAATTAGATTCAAGAACAAGGGCAACATAAAGATCAACAAAAAGTCACCTCTGAGTAGAATATTGTTAAAGATAGTGCTAAATGACATACTTCAAGAAGGAAATATAATCACTGAATGAAAAAAAGGAATAAAGAGAAAAAAGAATTATAATTTATGGGGGTAAGTATTAGCAAACATATGGTAAACATAATAATAATAATAATAATAAAATAATGTTCCTTGGGGTTAGAGACAATAAAATAAAATAAATAAAAAACTAAAATACACAGAAACAACTGCATATAAATTGGGAAGAGTAAGAGATGTTAAAACATTCTGCTGTTAAGCTTCAGGATTCTTCTTGTGAAGCCTTAAGCTCCAGTATTCTTTTTTGTACTGTCTTCTGGTTTTGGTATTAAGATAACTGCGGCCTTTTAAATATGTTGGGAAGTATCCCTCCCTCTTTTATTTTCTGAAAGAGGTTGTGTACAATTGGTGTTAACTCTTCTCTATTGTTTGGTAGAACTCCAGTGAAGTCAGCCTGGAGATTTTTCTTTTGGGAGAACTTCTTAGTTACAGATTAAAAGGCTTTAATGGTTATAGTACTATTCAAATGATGTATTTCATCTTTGTTGCGATTTTGTATTTTGTGGTTTTCAAGGAATTGGTTCATGTCTTCCAGGTTGTAGAATTTAGGAGCATAAATTAGTTGTTACATTCCCTTATTTTCCTTTTAATAGCTGTAAGATCTGTAATAATGGATTTTACTTTATTCCTCATGTTGCTAATTGGTGTCTTCTCTCTTTTCATAAGTCATACTACACAATAAATTTCATTGATTTTTCAAAGAACTAGTTTTTGGTTTTACTGATTTTTTATTGAATTTCTCTTTTCAACTTCATTGATCTCTGCTCCTCCTTATTTCTTTCACCCACTTGCTTTTGATTTATTTTTTTTCCCGTAGTTTATTTAAGTAGGAACTTAGATTACTGATTTGAGACCTTTACTATTTTCTTTTTTTTAAGATTTTTTATTTATTTAGTTGACAGAGAGAGACACAGCGAGAGAGGGAACACAAGCAGGGGGAGTGGGAGAGGGAGAAGCAGGCTTCCCGCTGAGCAGGGAGCCCGATTCAGGGTTCGATCCCAGGAGCCTGGGATCATGACCTGAGCCGAAGGTAGACGCTTAATGACTGAGCCACCCAGGCATCCCACTTTTTACTATTTTCTAATATAAACAATTTGTGGTATACATTTTCCTCTCAGCATCACTTCAGCTGTATCCCACATACTTTTACATGTTGCATTTTCATTTCCATTCAGATTGATTGATTGACTTAACTTTTTATTTTATTTTTTAAAATTATTTTTAAGTTTTTTTTTTGAGACTTCCTTTTAGACCCACGGGATATTTAGAAGGCTGTTGTTTAATTTTCTTGTATTTAGAGATTTTCCTGTTAACTTTTAGTTATTGTTTCTAGTTTGCTTCCATTATGCCGGAGAACATGCTCTGTTTGATTTCAATTATTTTCAATTTCTTGAAGCTTCTTTGATGGCCCAGAATATAGTGTATCCTGATGAATTTTTCATGGTATTTGTAAAAAAAATTACATTGTTGTTGGGTGGTGTGTTCTATACATGTCAATCAGATATTGTTGATTAATTATATTGTTCAGATCTATATATCCTAGCCATTTTTCTATTAGTTGTGTTGAGTAGAGGAGATGTTGGAATCCCCAACTGTAACTATGGACGTGCACATTTCTTGTTTCAGCTCTATCAGTTGTTGTTTTCTTTAATCTGTTTTTCTAGCTTTAATGAAGTATAACTGACAAATAAAATTTTATATATTTGAAGTGTAAAATGTGATGATTTGATATACATCTACTCTGTGAAATGATTTCCACAATCAGGTTAATTAACACATCCACCACCTCACATACTTACCTTTTTCTTCTTGTGGTGAGAATGCTTAAAATCTATTCTTTTAGCAAATTTCAAGTGTACAATTATTAACTATAGTCACCGTGCTGTACATTAGATCATCATGCTGTACTTATTTGTCTTATAATTGTTGATTTGTGTATTTTGAGACTCTGTTTTTGATGCATACATATTTTGGATCATTATGACTTCCTGGTGGGTTGATTTCTTGATCATTTATGTAATGTTCCTCTTTCTTTATAGTAATTTTCTTTGCTCTAAAGCCTCCTTTTTTCAGATGATTAATATAGCCACTCTGCTTTTTTAAATTGATGGTTCCATGGATATCTTTTTCCATCTTTCTACTATCAAGCTATGTTGAAATTGAAGTGAATTTCTTATAAAGTGCATATAGTTGGGTGATTTCTTTATCCACTCTGCCAGTCTTTGTCTTTATTGTTGTATTTAGGCCATTTATACTTAATGTAATTATTTCGACTCATTGCTGTCATTTTATGCTTTAGCTTCTTTCTATTGATTTTTTTGTTGTTGTTTCTTATTCCTATTAATGTTTTTCTTCCTTCTTTGTGTTACCTGAACATTATTTTGCATTCCATTTTAATTTATTTATAGTATTTTTGAGTGAATCTCTTTGTACACTTTTCACAGTGGCTGCTCTGGATGTTACAATATGTACAGATGGCTTATCACACTCTACTGGTAGCAATACTTTACCACTTTGAGTAAATGTCGAAACTTCACTTTTACTTATGTGACTTTCCCTTCCCTGCTTTTAAATATCATTGTCTTGTTTATCAGATGGAGTTATAATTTGTGTTATAATTATCAAATATAACTTAAAGAATTCATGAGAAAATGAGTTTAATATAGATATCTATGCCTGTATTCCTGATCTTTCTGTTGCTCTTTCTTCCATCCTGTTTTCTTCTACTATTTTCTTTATAATTTAATACTTTCCTGTAGCCAGAATTTAAGCACAGATGCATAGACTTGCTAGTGATAAATTATTTTCACTTTTCCTTCATCTGAATGTTTTTATTTCCATGTAATTTTTCAGGTATTTTTTCAGATATAGAATTTGCAGTTAACAGTTCTTTTCCTTCATCACTTAAAAGTGTGCTAAAAATAAGAAAGAAAGAGAAAGAAAGAAGAAAGAAAGAAAGAAAGAAAGAAAGAAAGAAAGAAAGAAAGAAAGAAGAAAGAAAGAGAGAGAGAGAGAGAGAGAGAGAGAAAGAAAGAAAGAAAGAAAGAAAGAAAGAAAGAAAGAAAGAAAGAAAGAAAGAAAGAAGGAAGGAAGGAAGAAAGAGGAAAGAGGAGAGGAGAGGATATTATACTATTTCCCTCTGCCCTCCACTGTTTCAGAGGAGAAATCCAGTCATTTGAATTGGTGTTTTTCTATAAGCAATGTGTTGTTTCTCTCTGGCTGCTTTCAAAATATTTTGTCTTTAGTTTTCAGAATTTTAATTATTTGTTTTGGGGTGGATTTCTTTGGGTTTATTCTGTTTGGAGTTTTTCAGTCTCTTGAATCTGTAAGTTTCTGGGGGCGTTTTTTGTTTTGTTTTGTTTTGCCAAATTTGCGATGTCAGTATTTCTTGGGTACTCCTTCAGCCCTGCTCTCTTCCTCCTCTGGGATGCTAATGATGCAAGCATTGGGTCTTCTGTTGATGTCCCCTAGATCCCTAGACTACTCATATATTCACTTTTTGTTCAGTCTCTTTTTCTCTTTCAGACTGGGTGAATCTCATTTCTCTGTCCTGAGATCCCTGAATCTATCCTCTGTCATTCCCACTCAACTATTGCCCATCCAGTGATTTTTAAATTTCTGTCATTATGTTTTGTCAGTTCTATAATTTCCATCTGGATCTGTTGTATAACTTCTGTGCTTTGCTGAGACAACTTTCTCTTTTCTTTTCTTTATGTCCAGCTACAATTATTTATTTATGCAGAATGTCTATCATGTATGAGTTCATTTTACAATAAGCCAGTCACTAACTTAATATTAAATCATAGAACCAACCCTGCTGCTTCTGACTACCTCACTTTAAAACATCTTTTTGGAATTTTTACTAATTCAGGACTATGTAATATAAAACCAGGTTGAGATCATGTCTCATTATATGCAGAATTTTGTGTACCAGAGAAGCGACTATGCAGGTGTCCAGGTAGAGCTCAAGAAAGGTGGACAAAAGGGGGTCTGTTCAACCTCTTCAACCAAAAAGAACACCAATCTTATCTTTCTTATGTCCTAAAATTCTATGCAACATTTTATATTAAAAATAGAAAGGGGGGTGGAGCAAGATGGCGGAGGAGTAGGAGACCTAGATTTTGTCTGGTCTCAGGAACTCAGTTGAATAGGGATCAAACCATTCTGAACACCTACGAACTCAACAGGATATCGAAGAGAAGAGTAGCAACAACTCTCTGAACAGAGAAGCGACCACTTACTGGAAGGTAGGACGTGAGGAGAAGTGAATCCGAGGCGATATTCAGGAGGATAGACGGAGGGGGAGGGGGCCTCCGTCGGCCGCTTCTGGCAAGTGCTAGAGCCGCGGAGCACAAAATCGGAACTTTTAGAAGTTGGCTCCCCTGAGGGACGTCGCTGCAGTGGCTAAGCGGGGGCTGGAATCCTCCCGCGACAGTGTGGTCTCAGGACCCTTGGGGTCACAGAAAGACCGGGGGTGCCTGAGTGCGGCAGAGCTCCCAGGTATCAGAGCAGGGAAGCCAGCTGCAGAGACAGAGCTGAGGCGCGGGCTCTCAGCTCAGGGTGGCCATAAACTGTGATCCGTGGCCCAGTCGGGCCACTGCTCCTCCAGCAGGGACCCAACAAGCGGCAGAGCCAGGGAGACTCCCCTTTCTCCCCTGGGAGAAGCGGCGTGGGAACGCACCGCAGGGATCTGCTGGTTTTGGAGACTCCACACGGGGTCGGGTGCCAGAGATACAAATGCTTGGTCACAGGCCGGGTGAGCACTCAGTGCGGCCGGAGACCAGGGAGACGGGAGTGACTGCTTTTCTCTGGGGGTGCACTGAGGAGCGGGGCCCCAAGTTCTCAGCTCCTCCGAGTGGAGATTGGAAGGCCACCATTTTCGCCCTGGTCCTCCAAAATTGTACCGAGAGCTTGCAGGGAACAAAAGCTCCCGAGAGCAAACCCGAGCAGCTTGCTTAGCCCAAACCGACAAGGGCGGGGCAATTCAGCCTCCAGCAAAGACAATTGGAAACCACGGCAACAGGCCCCTCCCCCAGATGATCAGCATGAACAGCCAGCAAACCAAGACCAAGTTTACCGATCAAGGAGAACGGGAGAACTCCAGCGCTAGGGGAATACTGCACATAGAATTCATGGCATTTTTTTTACCATGATTCATTAGTTCATCAAAGTTAATTTTTTTCACTGTTTTTTTTTAATTTTTCTTTTTCCCTTTTTCAACCAACATCTTATGAATCCCTTTTCTAAAAAAAAACATATTTTATTTTTCATTTTTAGAGTCATTTTATCCCTTCATACTAGTTACCCTTATTTTTTGGCATATATATATAAATTGTTCTCTCTTTAAAATTTTGAGATACAGTTTCTTCTAACAGATCAAAATATACCCTAAATCACTAGTGTATGGCTTTGTTCTAGTCTCCTGCCTGATCACATTCTCTCCCTTTTTCCTTTTTTTTTTTAAATCTTCTTCTTTCTTTTTTCAAACAACTTATCTTATCAATTCGTTTTATAAAATCTTTTATAATTTTCATCTTTACACTCATCTTCCATCCCTTCATTGTATCAATCCTTATTTTGTACATATATGTCTTTCTTCCTTTAAAATTTTAGGAGGCACTTTTTTCTAACAGACCAAAATATGCCCAAAATCTAGTGTGTGGCACTGATCTATGCACTAGCCTGATCATATTTGATTATATTCTGCTTTTTTGGTATTGTTCTGTTTTTGTTTTTATCTTTTTTTTTCTCTTTCTTTCCCTTTCTTTTCCCCTGGTTTCAGGTCTTTTCTGCTTTGTATACAGTATATTTGCTGGGGATGTTGTTAACCTGTTAGCATTTTGTTCTCTCATTCATCTATTCTCCTCTGGACAAAATGACAAGACGAAAAAAATAACCTCAGCAAAAAGAACAAGAGGTAGTACCGTCAGCCAGGGACCTACTCAATATGGACATTAGTATGATGTCGGACCTAGAGTTCAGAATCATGACTTTAAAGATACTAGCTGGGCTTGAAAAAAGGGTGGAAGTTATTAGAGAAACCCTTTCTGGAGAAATAAAAGAACTAAAATCTAACCAAATCAAAATCAAAAAGGCTATTGATGAGGTGCAATAAAAAATGGGGGCACTAACTGCTAGGATAAATGAGGCAGAAGAGAGAATCAGTGATATAGAAGACCAAATGATGGAAAATAAAGAGGCTGAGAAAAAGAGAGATAAACAACTACAGAATCACAAGGGCAGAATTCGAGAGATAAGTGATACGATAAGATGAAACAACATTAGAATAATTGGGATCCCAGAAAAAGAAGAAAGAGAGAGAGGGGCAGAAGGTATATTGGAGCAAATAATAGCAGAGAACTTACCTAATGTGAGGAAGGAAACGGGCATCAAAATCCAGGAGGCACAGAGAACCCCTCTCAAAATCAATAATAATAGGTCAACACCCCGACATCTAATAGTAAAACTTACGAGTCTCAGAGACAAAGAGAAAATCCTGAAAGCAGCTCAGGAGAAGAGATATGTAACCTATAATGGTAGAAATATTAGACTGGCAACAGACCTATCCAAAGAGACCTGGCAGGCCAGAAAGGACTGGCAAGATATCTTCAGAGCACTAAACGAGAAAAATATGCAGCCAAGAATACTATATCCAGCTAGGCT